>NC_079439.1:45716470-45958970 GCF_903798145.1 Danio aesculapii | reverse complement strand
TTCTGCAGTGTTTTGAGTACAATGTCAAATATAGAAGTAATGAATGTAATTAGTAAAAATGAGTAACTATCATGAAAAATCACTAAACTTTAAAAAATAGTAAATAAAAAAACATTGCACTTTTGTAAAATTGAATTTCTGGACTGTCTGTAATTTGACAGACAGCAAATAAACAAATTTTGTTTTACATGTCATTGTATGGCCATATATCTGATTTGTATATGAGATTAGGCTGCATGCTATTGTGAGTGCATGCTATTGTATATGTAATATTTTCAGTAATATTTTTAAAAGAAAGGAAATGTCTTGTTTCAATTAAGTATGGTGGGAAAAAGATTGACCAAGGCAACCAAACAAGCTAATTGTTTATTACTCAAACAACACTAAGCTAACGGATAATGACTCAAACTCTTTATCTAAATATATATATATATAAATCCACACCACCTTTAGGAACGTCACTGTGGAAATTTTGCATTGTAAATAACATGGTTGAGACTATGGAACTCTGACAGAGTTTGGAAGACTCTTGTGAATACATTGTTTATTTCCTGAATGATGCATTGTACTATGCTAGTTCAGCCACATGTTACTGTACGTCGGTGTTTGGGGAATGCACCCCTGTTGGTTTCTATCACCATATTATAATTTACATTATCTCTTTCATAATGTAATGCAATAATACCCTTAATGTATTATATCACAGCTAAATACACTTGTATGAAGGTCGACTTATTTTTTTTGGACTGCTTTAGCTCAATCTATTATTAGGGAAGCTTAGCAACTACACATTCCCTAAAGGACTAAACGAATGATAACTCAGTGTAACAATAATGATATTGTTCTAAATAAAGGAATAGCAGAGTCCTCACTACAGCTATAATGATAATGGCACAGAGAGGAGCGATATCACTGAAATCTCTTTAAAAATGATCTTTTCCCCACTGATCAATGATAAACACATTTAAAACTAATCAGAACCATCTTGCTTTAAAGGAACGCTCCATTTTATTTAGAAATAGCCTCATTTACAACTCCCCTAGAGTTTTACCATTTTTTAATCCATTTAGTTAATCTCCATGCCATGTGAGCACTTTTAGCTTAGCTTAGCATAAATCATTGAATCGGATTAGACCATTAGCATCTTGTTAAAAAAATTCAAGAAAGAGTTTTGATAATTTTTATTTAAAGTTTGACTCCTCTGGAGCTACATCTCAAGGTTGAGAAGTTGCTATTTTCTAGGTTGATATGTCTTAAATAAGGAACTTTAGTGCCATACCATGGCTGCAGCAGGTGCAGTGATATTACACAGTGCTATTACCTTGTAACCTTGCTGGGGACTATTTTCAGGCGAGGCACCAAAGTTCTTTATCAAAGCCATAAGCCTATACAGTATTGGGGTTTTAGAAATGTTTGGGTGCTGTAAACAGTTTTTAAAAATGTCATATTGGTTTCCATTACACTTATTGGGCTCTATTTTGACGATCCATTCGCAAAGTCCAAAGTGCAGGGCGCAAACGCATTAAGGGCGTGTCAGAATCCACTTTTGCTATTTTAAGGATGGAAAAATCCACTTTGTGCTGTGGCGCATGGTCTAACAGGGTTGAGCTTATTTTCTTAATGAGTTAAAGGTGTGTTTTGAGAATAAACCCATCAGAGTCTCATCTCCCATTCCCTTTAAGAGTCAGTTGCGTCGCGCCATGGTGCATTTGCTATTTATATGGCGGACTTTGTAAGTGGAAAAACTGAACACTTCACTTGAGAGAAAACAGTTAAACAGAGCATCTACAGCGCGAGAATGAGAGATAAGCCTTCTCAATGTTTATTTTCACTTTCACTCTCGTGGATAAGGAAACGTGTTGTACGCAAAGATATCTATTAGCCTATACATAATTCATTTTCTGTTTCAAAACTATTTCTAAATTCAGTTCTAATTTCCAGCAAACGAATAAATGAACAATAATAAAGAAGTGTGGTCAAAAAACTTTGTTCTATCTAAAAACACATGCTATGCCCCATATGGTCTAAAACCTGACAGGTGTTAAGCTTGTTTTTAATAAAACAAATATAAATATGCATATAATGAATAATAATGGTAATAATGATAACTTTATACTAAAGCAAATTGTTATGCATAAACTGAAAAAGCCCCCTGAGATGAAGAAGGAAAGAAAGCTGTGGTTTTTATATTTATGTAGGCTAGAAAAAAATTAATTTTTGTAATATTTTAATCCTTTAATTATTTTTCATTTGTAAAGATATTTGCATATTGCTGTACACCCTGTGTGTATTAAGCAATGTGTAAGCGCGGCGCACAACTAACGCGCTCTGCGCTGGACTATAGACCAGATTTGATCTGGTCTATTGAACAGTCTATTTAAGTTCCTCAAAATAGCATCGCACCAGCGACGCGCCTCAACATGCCTCCTTTTTTAGACCAGAATGCCTATGGGCACACATATGAGCGCAAATGCATTTGCTATTTAAACAGTGTGGCGCAAAACGTTGCGCCGGGCTGAAACTAGCAAACAACAATTGCGCCGCGCCTTGCGCCGGGTGAATGATAGGGCCCATTAAGCAGGCACTGGGATATTTTGCCTACTTTAGAAACAGGCCTTACCTCCACCTTCAATTGGTGACAGTATAGTGATTTGGTTAACCTTGTCTTCTGTCCCTCAGGATGCCAGGAAAGCATGTGGAGACTCCACACTTACACAGGTGAGATGAAATTAGATGTACGTGTAATCCTCCAGAGGTCTGTGGCATTGCACTCATGTTGTGTTTGTGCGTGTGGTAGATAACAGCAGGTCTGGACCCAGTGGGGAGGATACAGATGAGGACCAGGCGCACACTGCGGGGCCATTTGGCGAAAATCTACGCCATGCACTGGGGCTCAGACTCCAGGTACGTCTGTCCGCTGTATTCTCATATCTCCTGGCTCAGCTCACTCACACACCTGGCACCAAAGTCAAACAAATATGTAAAAGTAGCAGAAGAGCATGATTCAGTGGCTCGTGACTTTTTATTTTGCACATGTTGTTGGCACAGTAGGTAATGCAATGAACAGGACACACTGACCTGCAAACTATCTTTGTTAGCTAATCATCTAAGCCCACACTACAGTCATAACTGAAATGACTTTCTTTAAAGACTTTGTTTTTGTGTCTGTGTGGAACAGTGCATGTTCAGTTGATTTTCATGATTGACATGAAAATGTGTATAGCTGCGTCCCAAATCGCATGCTTATGCACTATTCTACGCTATTTTGAAGTATAAATAGTGTACGAAGTGCATTCACACTGAAACCTCAAAAAAATTATAAGTGCACTTTAATTACCAGGATGATGCACTCAATCAGCCGATAAAATGAAGTGTGGAATGATGGACACTTCCCACACACAACGACCGCAGCTTTGCACACGTAGCGGAAGGGGCGGAGCTAAAACACATGTTGGATTACTTTATTTATTTTGTATGGTGAAAGAAAAATTTTCCTACGAGAGTGATTATAGCGCCTCCCGATGGTGAATACGGTTAAACTTATGGCAGGTATTATTTGATAGTTTGGTCATTTATTTCACTGATTTGCCAACAGTCATCAGGGAAACGGTTTGAACTTCCGCTTAGTAAAAAACATTAGTGCTCCATTTGGGACGACACTACCTACATATACTATGCTGTTGAGTGTGTAAGTGCATAAGTACATATTGCATAGTGTGCCATTTGAGACGCAGCTTATGTCTACAATGAATGTTAAAGATGTATACTTTAATAATAGTAAGCAAAATAAATGTACTTAACCTCAGGTCATCCATGATGGAGAACATTAAAGGAACATTTAAGAATATCTTCAGCTGAAACTGTGGTTCTTGGTGATACATAAATTGGAAGTCAACAGTTACTGACCTGAAGAACCTAAAGAGCCTGTACAAACAAAACAAAATGAATCCCCTTGGCTCCTGATGATATTTTAGAAATCTGCAATAGTTTTCCTGTCACATAATGACATAAAATAAAATCACATTTGATAGTACAATAGCTTGAGTTTTGTCATTTATCTTCATGTACAAATACAGTACCATCTGCAAAAATTTGTTAGAGCCCAAACATTTGTAGATCAAAGTAACTACAAGTACTGAATTACAACCTCACCACGGTAGTAAAAAAAAGCCTAACTTTATGTTTTTGTGACATTTGTCATTAAAAACAATAACCTAAAACAGATAGTTCACCCAAAAATCAACGTTTACTCACAGTTTGCTCGCCCTCAAGCGGTTTCAAATATTTATTAGCTTTCTTATTCCGAAAAGAAGATATTTTGAAGAATGTTACTTCATGTTGAAATGTAATAAAGTTAAATACTATTGAAGTGACTGGTTACTGGATTTAACCCTTATTCTGAAAAGAAGATATTTTGAAGAATGTTCCTACACAGTGAAATGTAATAAAATCAAATACTATGTAAGTCAGTGGCTACTGGTTTTCAACATTGTGTGTTCAACAGAGGAAACTCAAACATGTTTGTGACAAGGGTGAGTCCAGAATTTTCAGGGTCAACTATCCCTTTACAAAATGTATTTCAATTACAAATGCACATCTATGATGACCTATTACAATAAACAGTACAAAACTATTTTAATATTCATTCATTCATTTCTTTTCGGCTTGGTCCCTTTATTAATCTGGGGTCACCACAGCGAAGTTAACCGCCAACTTATCCAGCATATGTTTTACACAGCGGATACCCTTCTAGCCACAACCCAGCTCTGGGAAACACCCATACACTTTTGCATTCACACACATACACACTATGGAGTAATTATGGAGTAATGGAGAAATTTTGTTTAGTATTATTCAATTCACCTATAGCGCATGTCTTTGGACTTATGGGGGAAACCGGAGCACCTGAAGGAAACCCATATGAACACGGTGAGAACATGCAAACTCCACACAGAAATACCAACTGACCCAGCCGAGGCTCGAACCAGCGACCTTCTTGATGTGAGGCGACAGCACTACCCACCGCACCATCTATTTTAATATGTTTAGTATAATAACATTTAAAATTAATAGTCCTATATGAATGAATCAGAATATACATTTATATATTCCCAGCAGTCTCTGGTATTTGATGATCACACTAAGCCATATCACATCCTCAGCAACTGTTAGTGTAGAATAAAAAAATAAATAAATACTGAACAACTGGTTTTATATATTTGTCAAAACTTGACAAGTAATCAACGTTATGTCCTGCCACTGACCATTTTTCCAGTTGTATTTTGTCTGTAACTAATCCATAACAATACATGTCTGTTTTCTTTTCCTCTCCTCAGGCTTCTTGTTAGTGCCTCACAGGATGGAAAACTCATCATCTGGGACAGTTATACTACAAACAAGGTCAGTAGCTCCATCAGTGTGTTACACATAATACAGTTGGGTACTTCAATAAAGTAATTTATTATTTATTACTAAATATACCTTTAACTTTTTATTTACATTACTTTATAATTACTTTGTCTGAAAAGTAACTTAACTATTCAATAAACAAATGAACTCATTTGTATTGACTCTAGAATTTAATTGAATTGGCTCAATAACACTTTAAACGCTAGAACACTAGAAACGTTAAACATGTGTATCAAAACAAAATCTTTCAAAGTAATATTGACACCATATTTCATACGTCAATGTGTAATTTCTACTATCGGCCGATATGTGGAATTTAAATATCAGCATACATCTTTCCATGTAGAGAGGTTTTCCACATCCTGCATTTATACTTTGCCTTTTAGAAAAGCCAGCCAGCTGTGAACCCAGCACCTGACAGACAGTAAAATAACCAATCCTCATTCAATTTCTAACATGACCCTATGTTGTGTTACAATAACACTCCAGTATCTTATTCATATATACTGCGAAACGTCAGAGCTATAGTTAGCGTCCATCATGTGGGGTAATATTTGGTGTAATCTACCATTTCATACACCGTGTGTTCCTTGTTTTATGTAATGCTACTTATATGTTGATAACCAAACATACGTCTTTAGTCTTGTATTACACTTTATTTACTTTATTATATTGTGTGATTAGTTATATTATTATTATTATTATTATTATTTAAACAACCAGTTGCTCTTTAAACTATATTTGTACATAAATTACATGAAATGACACATTCTGTTTTTAATATTAGTTATGAATCTGACTAATAAATAATTATGAAATTATCCTTCATTAAGCAGCAGTAATTATTTGAGTTTTAAAGGTGCAGTAAGTAAGTTTGACACCCAGTGGTTGAACTAGGTATTACACTCCTGGATTAAAACAAATGCAAGCGCAGGTTGCCAGATTGAGGACCAACATTAGTGAGTCTGAGGATCGAGCCTAAAGGCTGATTTAAGTCGTGAAAAGCAACAGCACCTGATAGAAGGAATATTTACCATATTAAAAGGACATTTCGTCCCAACCAACACACTGAATTGATATTTTAGAAACGGCTTCTATATCTTGCAACTGAACAACAGAAAACTGACAATGATCAGCTCAGGTACACCTCATGTGCTTTACTCAGTGTTAAATGCTAATAATGTGAGTTTGAATGCCATTTTACTGACATTTTAATACACACAGCACCCTTAACTAAAATGTATTTAATTGATGTTTTGATAACTTATGCTTAAGAAATGTTCAATTAGTTAGAAAAAGTTTCTGCATGTATTACACATGTATGCATAATTGACTGTACACGTATTATATCACATATCGTCCAATTTGAAAATTGATTTCTCAATATCAGCATCAGCATAATTAATTTAAGATACCTTATTGGTCCACCATTGCCGGTAACCATTGACTTCCATAATATTTGTTTTTCCTACTATGGAGGTAAGTGGTTATCGGCTTTCAACATTTTCACATCTTACTTAGTGTTCAACAGAAAAAAATAAACTCATAAAGGTTTGGAAGCACTTGAGGAAGAATAATGTGTGAATAAAATACATGTGTTGCTGAAATTTTCCTTTAAATGCATTCAACACAGTAAAACCATCAGGTCAAATCCAGTTATTCTTCCTAACACATATTAAGTTATATATTAATATACAGTATTCCAGCCATTATCTCATGTTTAACGATCTGTTTGAACCTTTTGCATGTGCAATATTCCAAACTTCAGATTCATGCCATCCCGCTGCGGTCCTCATGGGTGATGACATGTGCGTATGCGCCGTCCGGGAACTTTGTGGCCTGTGGTGGACTGGACAACATTTGCTCCATATACAGCCTGAAGACAAGAGAGGGCAATGTGAGAGTGAGCCGAGAGCTGCCCGGACACACAGGTTTGACAACACACACCTACTAAATAAACAGTAAATCCGGGTCATAAGACATTAATCGCTAATTTTAACCGAAACGCTTATCTTTGACCATAACAGCTTAATAGATTAGTTTGTAAATATTTATGGGCATATTTCAATAATGTTGGCAGCAGTGTTGGGTAAGTTACTTCAAAAAATGTATTAATTACTAGTTACATCATTAAAATTGTATTTAGGTTACTTTTATAATTGCTTTGTCTGAAAAGTAACTTTAATTACTTGACCTTATGCTACCTAAAATCTCCATAAATCAGATAATAAACCTTTTTAATGGGGTATATGCAAACAGACTTTTCATTTCAGCCAGCCAGCCTCAGCACTTCTGGTGAACTCACTTTCCATTATAAAATTGACATGTTTAAAGTCTAATTTCTTTTAAAATCAGCGATCTTCACTGCCAGATAGATATAAAGTGGGTCTCGGACCAGATAAGAAGCACTGCATTCAATTCCATTTCCCCTACGATGTCATTAAAATATTATTTTTGATGAAATTATTATTATTTTACTCCAGTATTTTCATTGGAGTTTCTGCGCTTGCCTGCTACTCCTGACGGTGCTTTCCTCTTATTATACACTTCAACGACTAAATGAATGCTGAAGTCTACCAAACCAAGGACTATAGAACACACAAGACATGCTACTCGTATCATTTTAAATGGGGAAAAGTGTAACAGTCAATATGGTGAATGAAGCCCCGCCTACTAGTACAAGAGCCAATCATCGATTGCTATAGACTGATGATTCTCCAGGGGAGGGGCTCGGACCAGATGTGAGTTTCTACAGATTTTGTGTGATTCGGACGTTTAAAACCGAAACTAAAGAGACGGTTGTTGCTTATTTTTATTGATGTTTCCAAATACAAAACTTCAACTTCAAACAGAATGCCCGAACATAAAGACCACGAGACGTTTCAAAGATGACCGCCGAGTGAAATCACTTCTTTTAAAGCAACTTTGATTCAACTGAATGTATTTTAATGAGATTACAACACCGATGCTGCAAAAGGAACCTTATGAAATTGAAAATAGTCACATTAAGCTTTCACCAGAAGTTTATCATGGCTGAAAAACACTAGCACACTTATCAAAAGTAATCGCTTAATTGACTTTTTCAGTGGATAATCATTTAATTACAATAACTAATTCTTTTGTAACTGATTACACCCAACACTGGTTGGTAGTAATCTGATGTATTGCTTATGGGTGTTAAGATGTTTCTTTACCCTCATGCAGTTTAAGCGTGTGACTTCCTGTCTGTTCATTTCCTAGGTTACCTTTCCTGTTGCCGTTTCATAGATGACAATCAGATTATCACCAGTTCAGGAGACACAACCTGGTGTGTTCAGTAATATGAAACTACACTGTCATTTACTACATATAGGACACTATACTACTGTGGTTCTTCACTGGTTTTGCTTCAGGGCTCAGATCTGTGGCATCGAAACATGGTGCTAAAATAGCTTATTGTCTGTGTATATAGGGACGTTGTAAAGAAAAATGTCATCAGAATAAAACAAAACATATAGTTTAGTGCTGGGCTAAGATTAATCACGTCCAAAATAAAAGTTTGTTTTGACATAATATATGTGTGTGTGTTATATATATTTATTATGTATATGTGATACACACACACACACATACATATGAACAAAAATATACAAAGTCATTTTGTTATATAGATATTTAAATTTATACCTAATATGTGTACATATATACATATATATTTTATATCTAAATATAAATAAAGATTTCTCAAATATATGCATGTGTGTATTTAAATATACATAATAAATACACACAGTACACACACTCAAATTATGTCAAAACAAACTTTTATTTTGGATAAGATTAATTGCGATTCATTTAATTAATCAATTAATTAATTAATAAATGACATAACTATGGTCTCTTCATTTTTACCATAGCTGTATACAGTGCTCAGCATAACTGAGTACACCCCATTTTGAAAAGGAATATTTTTCTCCATTTCTCAGTGAATAGAAGCAATGTATTGTGGTGCATTTAAACAAAAATTATTAAACAGATATATTTATTTAAATTAATATTATTAAAATAATATTTTAGTCACCTAACATGTTTAGAAATTGAAAGATAATACAATAAAATCCAAGCAAAATATTGCAAAAATAAATTACAACCTACAAAAATAACTGAAAACTAAATTTTCTCTTCTCTTGATTTTTCCTCTTTTTTAAAATTTGTATTTAATATTTTCCTGTAACATAATTTTGCCTGTACAAGTTTTTAGACCACTATTGTTAGTTATTTTATCTCCAGATTTGGCTTTAGTACTGACTAATCTAATGTATATGCACAAATATAATATTGTATAGCTCCCTATTAAAAATATGGATTTAAAAGAGAGATTTGTGAGGGCTGTACTTATATATGTTAATTTTTGTTAACATTAATCTGCATTTATAAATACTCTTAACATTTTTTAAACAACTAATGACCAATTCATATTAATCTCAGAGACTGCAATTCAATTATAAAGCATTATATAACATTATAAAGTGCATCTCATTTCCAGTAGTCACAAGACAGATTACAAGACTGATAAGAAACCTCTAAAAATCCTCTAAAATTTAGTTGGAAAAGTTGTTTTGATGTGGAATGACAGATCAACTAGCAAAAAAATGTCACATGGTATTGCCAAATCGCATTTTTTCAATACAAATAAGTATGAAAGCCACTGTGTAAAATGATCATGTTGTATTTTATAGTTATTATATACTAACAGGAGTAGAAACTGTTTTATAATTAAGTGTAGATATTAATTTAATTTTCCATTTGCATATATTCACATACAGTATATTTGTCAGATTACAGTATGTATTATATATACTTATAAAGGTTTCATTAAAAAAGGATTTTTAGATGGTTGTTTCAGTCTGTTAGTTTTAAGAATATCTATTAGCTCGTGTGCTCCAAAACAGTGACAAAATGTATGTTTAGGAGACATAAACCTGATATAAACATCCAAAGCTTGCAGTTTGTCACTTCCGCCTGATTGGATCAACAAATTTTTTTCACGTCATCCCATACTGTTGTTTATCTTCAAATCTTGACCAATCAAATGCTCTCTAGTATCTGATTTGCATTTCATTTGATGCGCTTGAGCTGTAATAAAACAAAACGCTATTGGCTGGTCTTTTAAAGGGGAGGAGCTAATCTATGTCCCGCCCTCTTTTCAATTTTCAGTTCATGGAATAGAAAATGCACATTTGAAAGTACTTTAAAACGACCCTGAGAATAATAGTGAGGAGATCCTTAAGAAAACTGTATTTATAATCGAGTTAAAAGGAGGTACAATTTTTAGTAAACAATGTTTAATTAAAAAGTCAAATAAACTGTGCTGTCTGATGTTCCTAAAACATTCTAAACTGTGACTTTAAAGTCGAATATGACCGTAATAATAAGAATAATACCAAACAAAACAATGAAGCATTGAGAGGCGCAGAAGCTGCTCATTCAATTTCAGTTACAGCTTCTTCCAAATGTTTCTTTTAGGCTTGGGCAGGGCTGTGCGTTTTACCATTGTTTTGCTGTGTTTTTTCCCCAGTGCTCTGTGGGACATTGAGACGGGTCAGCAGACCACGCTGTTCTCTGGTCACAGTGGAGATGTGATGAGTCTCTCGCTTGCGCCAGACTCTCGAACCTTCATCTCGGGGGCCTGCGATGCCTCTATTAAACTCTGGGACATCAGAGACAGCATGTGCAGACAGACCTTCACCGGCCACGAGTCCGACATCAACGCCGCCTGCGTGAGTAAAACACAAAACATTCTGAGTATGCACATTTTTTCTTACGCCCCATGATGCTTTGCAGGATTTATGGAAGTGGCCCTTCTTAAACTGTAAACAATGAGTAAAGTGCTTAAAATAAAACTGGCTACAATAAGGTGACATTTTTCTCCTCGGTTCATCCATTAAATATCAAAAGGCTCTTTATTACAGGTAATAACTTTCAGCAGACCATGAAAATCTGTATAATATAGTTCAGTACATGAACAAGACATACCGTGGGGCTTATCTCGTTCTCATGTAGTTTCCATGAGTGGAAAATCCCAGTGAAAAACAGGCCAGTCAGACAAAAACAAAGACTGTGGAGATTCACACCGAATCATTAATATTCACACCACAGGCAGCGATTGACTGGCCACTAGTGAGGTTAGGTTACAACAATGTATATTATTATATTTATTACAAATTCTGGGTTATGGGGATTTAATTTATAGATCAGCTTCAAAAACTCTCCTTCACAAACTGGATGTCATTTACCATGCAGCAATTCGCGTTGTTACTGGTGCGCCATTTAATACTCATTTAATACATGTAATACTCAACTGTATTCTTTACTGAATTGATTTACTATGACCTTTTATGTGAAGCTGCTTTGCCACAATCTACATTGTAAAAGCGCTATACAAATAAAGGTGAATTGAATTGGCCTTCTCTTCAATCTGTCGACAAATTCATTGGTTTCTGTTCATTTACTAAATTATTATTGGAATAACTCCACTATATTTACAGTCGCTTCTTAACATTTAGGAAACACGTCGGAATCTGCGCTCTAGTAGTTTTATTAACTTTTGCATACGCAAATTTCGCACTTCATTTGGTCACTACTCATTTCAGTTTTCTGCCACTGATGCATGGAATCAATCATCTGCAGCAGACCTTAAATCCCAACACAATCTTCATTCACAACTATCATCCTTTC
Organism: Danio aesculapii; assembly: GCF_903798145.1. NCBI lineage: Eukaryota > Metazoa > Chordata > Actinopteri > Cypriniformes > Danionidae > Danio > Danio aesculapii. Next base: position 45,946,844 of record NC_079439.1, on the reverse strand, counting down.
AAAATTATTCTAGTCATTAGTACAAGATTACTGTGAATGTTTTTAGTTTGTCCTTGGTTTATATGTTATTATCTGCATTTGTGAAATTCTTATTGTATTGTGTCCGGGCTGCTTTGTACTGTATCTGCTTTTTTGTGTTGCCTCTTGGCCAGGTCGTCATTGACTTACCTGGTTAAGTAAAGGTTAATATTATTTTTCACTTTTTATTAAGTTTATCTAAGCTTATCTATGTGGGACTCTTATTTTGGAAACGGGAGAGGCAGGGAGACTAAAAAGAAACAGATTAGTGAAGCAGGCAGCCATGCTTCTCATCTGTTTAAAGCTTGTCAGAACATAAAACGTGGGAAAGATAGATTAAACATTTATTTAGTGGCACCCTTTAGACGCATGAGCATTATTTAAACATCTATTCTAAGTGTATATTGTGAAATTTCCAGCATAATTACATTGATAGTGAGGGAACAGACATGTATAAACAGCTAAAATTAGTCCTAAATGGATGTTCATGCATCGTGTCATATCTCTCAGCTCTTACTGTGATTTTTCTTGAGCAAAAGTATGCCAATTAACATTATTAAACTCATTTCATGCGGACGCTGATATTCCTACCCGTTTCATATATGTTAAAGCTTCAAAATACAACTCCAAAAACATCTCTGTCAGCCCCTTTTGTTGAGTATAATTATCATTTAGCCTTTTTTTCACCAAATACTGTAGTGTACAGAGTATTAGAGCAAAGCTCGTTAATATTCATGACCATTCCAAATATGGTCAAAATCAAGCTTTTCCTTCCAGGGTTCATTTCTCTGCTTTTAAATGAGCAAATATCACAGTTTTTGGAGATTTTTTTGCACTTACTTAAGCTACATACCTACTATGTAGATATCTGAGAACAATTTAACATTTTGAATCAATACAAGATATGGGAGCTTTAAAACACAGCTAAATTACATACGCATTTATCAAATAAATATTACTGTACTGTAGGGATTTCAACAAAGGGAAAATTCTAAAGGAACAAAACACAGTGAACTTAAAAGTGGACACAGATATGCTTATAATACCAATGTTAAGTTAAAATACCACTAAGCACCTAGTGCATCTATGTGTATATTCATTTTCACTGTGTATGTGGATTATTTTGTAGTGCAAGTTCATTATTCAAAATGATTTGTTCCAGTTCTTTTAAACAGACATTTTCCAAACCAGAAGTGCAACTCCTAAATGAAAACACATTAGACCATATCTGTGGGGAGATCAAATTTATATAAACTTGCCTTTTTCTCTCGTTCATCTCCCAGTTCTTCCCTAGTGGCAGCGCTTTTGCGACGGGTTCGGATGACGCCACCTGCAGGCTGTTTGACTTGCGTGCGGATCAGGAGCTGTGCTTGTACTCTCACGATAATATCATCTGTGGCATCACCTCTGTGGCCTTCTCTCGCTCCGGACGCCTGCTGCTCGCCGGATACGATGACTTCAACTGCAACATCTGGGATGCCATGAAGGGAGACCGAGCAGGTAAACATACTGGTGGGTTTTCTTGTGTGACAGTACAGTAACTCTATCAGATATTTGTCAGTTGTGAGGTTCTGGATTATTCGTAGTGTAGGATCTGGGAGGTTTACTGAGGGAAGGATTCGCCCTTTCATAATTTATAGTTTTATACTGCATTTTAGGGCAGAACAATAGACAATTGAGCATCGATATCGCAATGTGTGTATCTGTAATAGTCACATTGTAGGATTCGATTATTTCTTAAAAGATTCAAAGAAAAAATGATATTATTTATTATTTGTCTTATATTATTGTATTCAGGGTCATTCACATTTTTACTACAAAGTTTCCAGGACTTTTCCAGGATTTCAAGTCAATTTTCATGACCTAATCTTTTATATAATATCTACGTATATGTGTTAAATCATAAGAAAAACAATGCACGTTTAAATTTATTACAGCATATCATAAAACACGCACTGTGAGAGCATGTTTTTGGCCAAGAAGAGAAAAGTAAAAATAACTAACATCAATTCCAGTATACAAATATTTGTCACACTAATTTTAGATAATGTTAATAGTTTGTTAAACTAGTTTTTTTTAAAACTACTTCGATTGTAAAGCCGCAATCACACTGCACTTTTTGCTCCATAGACTTCCATTCATAGGCATGCGAATGCGGCAGACCGGAGACGCAAGCAGGTGCAACAAGTTTCGCATTTCGCTGCATTCGAAAGTTCAAGCTTGGTGAATTCTTACCTGCGAAATCACATTATAGACCAATAGATTGCATTAGACCAATAGAAGATAATTTAAAATATGGAGCAATCGCTCACTTTTATTAATGTCTAATCATATTGTTTAACCCAGCCCCTTTTTGCAGCATCGTACGACAGAAGTTCGCAAGCACAGGCTGTAGTGTGACCGCAGCTTAAGTCTCTTTGGACAAAAGCATCTGCTAAATGACTAAATGTAAACGTAATTTCCATGACTTTTCCAAGCCTCGTGGGTTTTTCTGTTTTTCCAAAACTTTTCCAGGCCTGGAAAATGCCATGTTAAAATTCCATGACTTTTCCAGGTTTTCCATGACCGTATCAACCCTGTGTATACAACAATTGTTTATACAATGATGACCAAGATATTTTTACGTTTGATAGTTCAGTTTTTGAATACTGTTAGGCCAGATAACCATAACATACTGTTTATTTAACGTTCATTCATACGCTGTCGTATTTATATATACTTAATTTATTAGCTTTTGTGCAGATTTAAGGCATAGAAAAAGACTTGATTAAACTAGTCGATCTAAATGAAGGAAATCTTTCCAAATAGAGCTATTTAAGTCATCGGGTGAAATTATATTCAAATCGCAGTATTTATCACAGCAAAACAAAATATCGCAATGTTAGGTTTATACCATACCTGTCAACCCTCCTGTTTCTCCTGGGATTGTTCCGTATTTTAAAATTCCCTCCCGCTATCATCCCGTAAAGGTATTTTCCCATATTTCTCACGTATTTTGAATCTTTCTATGAAGAGTGGCAATAAATGTTAAAGAGCTGAACCTCCCTGTATGTAACCCATACCGCTGATCCACCAGGGGACACCCTTTGCTCTTAAATGTGAATCTGTTCTGTGCTTTCATTTTATTTAGGCATGAAAACACTTTGAAATTAATATAAAAATGGCAGATTCCTTTCTATTACAGGCGGCGTTGCCCCTCCTGTGCAATCGTCAAAACATGTAGCAGTGCGTGACTGTCAGACACTCTCAATATTAAGACACTGTTTCCCAAACTATTAATATTAATAATAATAATAATAACGATAATATCCAAACATGTCAATCTTGGTGGGTTTTCTTTTAAATACAGCAAATTTTGTCTTAAATGAGCATTAAAAGTTAGGCAAGTTATCAAATGCTTTCATTTCATCTGTGCATTTTTAAAGTGACACCTCTGTTATTTACATTTTTAAAATTCCCCTATTTTCACATCCCAATGTTGACAGATATGATTTATACGCAGTAAAAAAAGTAATGACAAAAAGTCAAGACAATAACCGTTTTTATGTTGCTTTATCTTTTATTAATTAATCAAGCTTTAACTACATTTCTTCAAGTTATGCAAAGTTTAATTTAATATTTTTAGTTTGATTGTTGTAAGTTGAGATGACTAGAAAAGTTCATTTGATGCAGCATTATTTTTTAAACGGTGTGGTATTACTTGCTGTATTAAATTCAGAATCGAAAGTCTTGTGTTTAAGTCATGACATGTAACATGGACTAAAAAATATGCATCATTGGCTTTAATTAAAGTATCTTAATATCCTAAAATCAACATATTTTTAGCTTGATATGTAAAGTAAATGAAATTTAATATTGTGTTCTGAGGAATTAAACAAGATACGGTGCATTTCTATTCAAAACATTATCTGATGCTAATATGGCATGACAACCATTTTTTCGGTTTGAGATAAGTTTTTTTTAGAGCCAATTAGCAGATATTTGTACATGTTAATTATAAACTCCAGAAAAATGCTCATGAATGTTATAGACATTCATACTATAGAAACTTTTTCTCAACCAATAAATCAGCAAATTAGCAGGATACATTTTTATGCAAACGTTTGGCCACCCCTGATAATTTTCAGAATTGCAAGCCATAGCCTGCTGGCCTTTCAAATCAGCAAATTCATTCGGATATATTTTATACCCTATAGAAAAAGCAACATTTCAGCTCTGACATAACATTTATTTAATCAACAGATGCAATGAAATTTAAGTCTTAACAAACACAGACTTCAATATTTTGAACAACCTTTTAAATTCTCCCAGAATTTATGCAAAAGGCATTTTAGACCAGTCTTTCTTGCAAAATTTTCAAATCAATCCAATGATGTTTAAGTCTGGGGACTGGGAAAGGTACTTCACCGTGATCTTCTCTTTTAAAGAAAGAGCACATAACTATGCAGCCACAGAGGGGTGTCCAAAGTTTTGCATAAAACTGTACCTGAAAGATCAAGAGACACCAAAGACTGATTCACAAGAATAAATAACTTATTAAAATATGTGAAAGTAGGTACCCGTAGTTAATTTTAACTAATCATATTTTACAGTATAACTCTTTTTACTAGGGATGCTCCAATCAGTATTTTTATAGGCGATATCGAGTACCGATTTCTTATCATGGTGATCAGTCGATATCGAGTACCGATTCTGATGCTTTAAGCCTTTTATAGCTTTGTCATTGCATATGATACATTTTTTCCTCTAAGTATAATAGGCCTACTGAAGAGGAGATTTCTCCTTAACTAAAGAGATTAAATGAGGGATGTTGCATATGATCGTTTCTTATGACCATTTAGAGTGGACATATTATGGTCAGAAGCAGGAAACAAGTCTATAAACTACTGTTTATTGCAATAAGTATTTTATAAGTTAAAAATACATATTTTTACGTTTTTTTATTCCCCTAATATTTCCAGCCAGATTTTAATGAACTTGCAATATTGTCAAAAACATAGAACTTTCAGTTTTTATATGTAAAAAGGTCTAAACACATGTAAGGCCATTCCCAAATTTTGCTCATCTCCAACTATTGATAGCAGCAGAATGACCGCAGCTCCAGAGAGCCCCACAGCAGCTTGATAGGTCGACATGCTGATCTGTTTAATCTAACAACTGTAATGCTTAGAACATCACTGTGCCTCTCGCGATCTGTTCTCTTGCTTATTCACTCTCATCACCCTGATTTCTGGGGTATTTTATCAAATTTGCAAGCGTCACAGAGCCACTATGAATATGCGGGGGACTGGCGGAGCTTCTGGGAGAGATCATAAGGTTGGACCTCTGCTTGTAAACTCATCACTTGCGATTGGTTCGGCCAGATCAATGAGTACCGATCGAGTCTTTAAATGTGATTATCGGCTGATATCGATCTCCTGCTGATCGATCGGACCATCCCTAATTTTTACTGTCTCCATTATCAACTAAATTCAGCGTTGGTAAACAATTAAAAAAATCTTGACCCCCAAAATGTGAATGGTGTGTGTACAGACCCCACAGCATCTGTTGTTTCCATGGGTTATGATGGATGTTCTCTACTTTTATTCTGGCCCAGTGTAAACTGTCCTTTGTCCTGGTCTCTTAACAGGAGTGCTGGCTGGCCATGACAATCGTGTGAGCTGTCTGGGAGTAACAGATGATGGCATGGCCGTGTGCACAGGATCCTGGGACAGTTTCCTGAAGATCTGGAACTGACCACACACACACAGTACACATAATTCACTCAACACACACACTGTATGTACTTTACACTCACCTACACAGACACACACACATGCCTGAATACAAACTGTACATACTAATATAAATAAGGCAACTAGGTAAGCATTTACACCAATCTTTTCAGTGCCACATCGCTCCATATGTACAGTGCCCTCCACTAATATCAGCATCTTTTATAAATATGAACAAAGAAGGCTGAGAGGGGGGAAAAATGCTCAGAATATTAACAAAAATAAATAAATAAAAGACACTCGAGTTTTCTAATAGTTTGAGACATTGGTTGTATTCCACTCCAATATTAGACGCGCACTTGTAAATTTCCCTTCCCTTGTTCCCTCAAGGGAATACCAAGGCCATTTTAAAGTGCGTTCCACTCATAGACTGTAAAAGATATGGACGAAGTATCTGTGACATCACCCATAGGTTTCTGAAGAGCGCAAATGAAGCTACAAGTAGGCATGGGCAGCTGTCGCAGTGAGACTTAGCTGTCACTCAGGTTGCCACGCCCTTAATTAAGCAGACTTAATAGAACTTAATAAAAATGAAACTGATGAGCTATAAAAAAAATTCACCCCCTCACAGTTGTCATGAAGGGTAACATTAGCTTTATGCACCAAACCCATGTTTTGTACCAGGCTGTAAACATGTATTTATTCGCTGTAAAACTGGCCAATTGGCCATTGCAGTCAGAAAACAGCTGGAGTTCCTGGTGCCAGTCTCCAAAGGAGAGTCGATGAATTGCAGTTTTAGTTACTTCCGTATTGGCTTCCCGAGGGAGAGTGGGAGGTTGCTGCTTGGTACCAAGTGAATGAGGGAAGCTTACCTGGACATACCCTTGATCGCTTAATATCAACAGATTTTGCTTCATATATTCACTCCTGCACCAGAATCCAATGCAATTGTGTCACAGCAGTGTAGTTCCCAAGTGCTCATGGCTCTAGGGCATTTCATTTAAACCCATTCAGATGTTAGCCTGCAGTGGACGCTTTTGTAACATAATCAATGATGTACATCCAATGGAACGAGACGGAGGGAAGTTAGCGAGTGAAGGGTATATCAAATTGGACTGGAACTTGGGATGGGATAGACATGCAATCTCATCCAGACTGATTCAGAACACTTCCAAATGACTGGAATTGCTAAATTATCACCCTGAGGGTAGCCATTTTGAAGGTTTTTAGCTCTTTTCTCATAGCTTCTTCCCATTTCGAGTAACTCAAGCTCTGTTCTTTGCGGTCATCCATTGTTATCAATGACTGATTGAGTTTGGCTTTGCGTTTCTTCATATTTCCATCATAAGACGATAAAATAACATTTTTACAGCCGCATTTGTTCATAATTACAAAAGGGGTCAATATTTGCGAAGGGCACCGTATACAATCACACTGTAGGTAGTTTTGGACCACGAGTATAAAACAGGAATGTTTACAGACACCTTCCCCCCTCATGTAAGCTTTGCCAGACCTCCACTTACTAAGAGACACCGGTGGATTTGGGGATGTGCGTTGAGCGAGTCTTATTCGAGAGTACGATCCCAAAGCTCCCAAGTGGTGAGAGTTGATCCATTTTTTTTTATTTTGAACTTTGTCATTGTCTCCTGTATTCAAACATAAGCCTGAAGTATCGATGAGCATGTAGAGCTGGACAGATGAAGACCCAAGACTAATGTCCTAGATTACACTTTATGTAGTCCATGTTTTTATAGATGCGTTTGTTGGCATATTCCAGTATACAAGTAAATATATGATGTTCTTGTCTTTTAGGTTTTGGTTCACTTGACATTTTTAAACAACACTTATTTTATTCATGTTTTCCTGTGTGCCGCACCCCAAGGAGAATAAAGAAAACTAAAACATTGTGCCACTAATTAAGTGACTTTTTTGTGTTCATTTTGATAACTGGCTTGCAGAGTAAGTTTTGGGTTTACAAAAGCGAACAAATCCAACCTGGTTAAGATCAGGTTAAGTGGTTTAACTTTGGACTGCATGCAATTGAACATGCAGCAAACAGCCAATCGCAAGACAGATCAGAGAGTCAGTTTGATTCATTACAAATGTAGGTTCACAAACAGCACAAAAGTCTTTTTAAAAGCTAAATTTAAATAGATTTAATTAATTAAATTTGATTAAATTAGATGTAGTAATTTAAAGAGCCCCTATTTTGAGTTTTTAAAAATGACCTTCCATGTAGTGCAGTGGTCACCAATTTTTTTCCTGGAGGGCCGGTGTCCTGCAGATTTTAGCTCTAACCCTGATCAAACACACCTGAACAAGGTAATCAAGGTGTACTTGAAACATCCAGGCAGGTGTGTTGAGGCAACTTGGAGCTAAACCCTGCAGGGACACCGGCCCTCCAGGACCGAGATTGGTGACCCCTGATGTAGTGTGTAACAGCTCTAAGTGAAGTGAAATATCCAGCTACGGCTTAAATCTGAAAGTGCGTTGTGTTTAAAACTATTGATTCATCTATAAAAGAGTCAACTCAGAGTGGTTCGAATGATTCGCCGCGGTAACGAGTCTTTAGCCGTGACGGCGATATGGAACTCAAGCCCCGCCCATTTGTTGAGTGTGCACACCCAGGAAAATTTAACCCCCCGGCCCTGCCCACAAACACTATTGACCTTATTCTTCAATGTGGAAGTGCGCTCATTTTTGCGATTGTTTTAGAACTTTCGATTCAGTAAGAAATTACTAGGAATAAACGTCAGAAAACGGTCAAACTACTTGCTCTACAAACAAGTGTTTGCATGACTATACAGATAAAATAGAATAATATAATAAGAAAATATCAGTTTGCAACATCAAGCAGCAAAACAAGTGTTTTTTTATGTCTAAAAATGAATGGAAGTAAATGATACCGGAAGCCTCGACCCAAAAAGATTCAAATGGCTTCGCCCACTCAAACGTGGAGAATAAAGCCTGGTTTATACATCTGCATCAAGTGATTGGTGCATTTGTACTTCTGCGTGCCATTTCTGTTGCTCTGCAATAGCACTTCCGAAACGCTAGCTGACAGTAGGTGTTTTATCTTCCTCTGTGTTGAGTTTCTTCACTGGTGTTTTGTTTTTTCTGAACGCTGCCTTAAATGTACAGGTGGCTCAGACTCACTCATTTTGAGGTGGGAACTGATGGACGTGGAACAACTTTAATCATAAGGTAAACACAAAACAACAGTCTCCATCCAGAGCTCCTTCACCAGACTCCACACTTGTGAACACTCGCTCCATCTGGCTCGCGCGTCTCTCGCTCACACTCGTCAGCGCTACTAAGCCGACCAATCACAGAGCTTGCGCTACGTGTTGTTTCGACATGGTTACGTTTTTTGAGAGGTGCACCTCAGCATTGGCCACGGCGAAGGCTATGCGTTGACGCACAGTCTGCACCCTTGCATATGCGTGTATGCAGCAGTATAAATCGGCCTTAAGGTGAATAGATCGAAGAAGAAGACAAACACTGTAGCCCCAGACTTGTGCTGTGTTGATGAGTGCTTAAGCAATCTACATGCTTACAACAGGGGATTCGTCGGCTGTTCGTTAAAGGAAGGATGAGGAAGGACTATTGATGTATGGGACTTTGTCAGAGCTCGACAGGAACATTAAAGTACACAGTTCATGGATCAGTTCTTTCCTCCATTTCACAAGTGTAAGTGCGATTAAAATGGTTGCCTCCTTGTTTTCTGTAGCTTGCAAAATATGTATTTAATTGTGTTACTTGAAACTGCTTGTACTGTATCTGGTTTAACCCTTTATTTTCACATATCGCATCTAAAACCACGTTGAAAACGCAACATGTGCCGCCTTCTTTACCGGTTTAAATGCGTTTGTGAGCTCGCGATCCTCTGTCATTTTGTGTTTTTATGACCGCCATCAGCTGTTCCTACACACGTGCGGCAGTTAGGTTTCAAAATAGTTCAGCTTTTGCCACTGTGTGGATTAATACTGAATGTGTGTCGTTGTTTTCACTTAAGGTTAAGAATAGAGTAATATGCTGGTGATTAACTGCATTGCTTTAATGCACTTCTGCATTGGGTTCACACATACACTCTGCACTCTGACTACTTCAACAATGTTGATAAGCCGTGGTGGGCGTTTCTCTTTGTCTCACACTGGACACAGTCGACCAATCACGATAGACTGGGTCATCGGACCAATCAGCGCAGATTAGCCTTACACAAAGGAGGTGTTTGGGAACAAATGAATCACTGAACAACTCATATGGGAGTCATTGGGATTAAAAATAAATGCATATTATAAGAAAATAAAAATGTTTTTTGACCTTGCATCCACATAAGACTGTTGTTGGAGACCTTTAAAACCAAAATATGACTTTTTAATGCATAATAGGGGTTCTTTAAAACTAATTTAAATGTTGATTTTAACTTTAAGCTGTTTTTAATATCGACAATCTGAATAGATTACAAATAATTATCACTGATTAAATATGAATAACTTATATAACAGCAAAAACGGCAATTTTGACTCTAAAAAGCTTTTAGTTTCAGAAAAAGACACACAGGGTCTTGAATGCTTTCTTGTATCAGATATGTATGACACTTTACTCACAGCTGATTGGTCCAGTTTTGGTTTGCAGTTGTAGGGTAGCAGTGTAGTCTAAGTTACCATGGCAACAAAACCAAAATCAACTCACCTTCTTAAGCCTAAAAACCCAACCCGGCTTTTTGCAACAGTCCTTTGGCCTTAGTAGTGTTTGTCAGTTAATATCCCCTGTGGGTCCTGAAACATGATTGATTATACAAAATTGTCATAAAAAAGGAAGCAGTTTGGTAACCATACAGTGAAACAAAGAAACCAGACAAGTAACATGATCAACTTTAAAAAGCTGTAAAAGCAAAACCACACAGCAGAACACCGAACACACTGAACAAATGAGTATATGTGAGCTATATATTTGCCTTGAGAATCAGTAAAGTTCAGTTGAATCAGAAACTTGAGTGGTTACTGGTTATTTCATAGACATTACTCAAAAAGACAGAATATATACACTATAGAAAGCTATTCGATATTTTACTATAAAAAGGCGAGTAAACCAGTTAAATTGACTTAACATTTAGTGCAAAAGTATTTTATATAGAGATATTTTCAAGAATAGATCAAGAATAATTTGATGACATTAAAATACTCTTATTTTAGGATCACAGTGCAGCATCAAAACACTACTTCATTTTCATTTGAAACCTTTATACACGATCTATCAAGCCACTAGATTTCAACCATCTGTCAGTTACATTGCAAGTATATTCGATTTTTATCTGATCGCTTATTCTTTTAGGAAGTATAGGTCAGAGTATGTGGTTTCACTTTCGCATAAATATACTGTATATGTGTTGTGCTGAATGCTGGCAGCTCCTAATACTGATATTTTTTGCTAAAAAGGAGAGAATGCTGGCATGTATTTTAAATATTAGCCTGTGTCATTAAATTACTTTAAACATTTTTATGCTAAACATATTAATGCACTAAACATTTCTCATTTATTTCAAATATATTTAGGATCCTAAAATGATCCTCTGTGCACTGTCAGTGTAATGATGACACTGTGGTGTAACACAATCTGCAAAAACATCACCCTGAATGATGAAGTTTCTACTTCTGCTTATATTGCAGGCAAGCCTTCTGCCTGTATCAGTCAATTTACCAGTAAACTTGGTCAGGTTTTTGACATTTCACCAAATGACATGTGATTTTATAACTTACCATGAAAGGATAAAAATGTTGGACATTACAGAGCACTGAACTCACTTTGCTGGAGACAGACCGTTGAATCAGTTTCAGATGATTTCAGACTGGGATTTTGATCCTGTTACAACCTGTAACACACTGCATTAAAGTCCTCTACTTATTCAAGTACTTAAGGGCACAATACACATGATTGCTTTGCTTAAAATATCCCAAAACCACAAAAACAGTGATATATATTTTTCTGACTTGTGTACTTACAGTTTATGACTCCAAATGTTTTGAAGAATGTTAAAATCCAGAGAAATAAGTGATCATAACTATAGTGACAAACCGGTTCTTGTGTGGCCATGCTAATGACGTCACACAGCCTTGATTTTATAAACAGAAACACCAAAGACACTTTAATATGTTGAGTGTTTTATTAACCTGCAAAGTGCAGCATTATAACAGAGCCCTAAAATCTATTTAAATCGATAAATCAGCACTGCTTCTTCCCCACGTGATCATGCGTGAAACAACCGGAAGCAATAGACTGTGGCATAAAGGAAGCTCTGGTGCTTTCATGCTGCGTCACACTCACCTCTCATCATCAATTGCTCCAGCAGATTTGTTGCGATTCGACACTTTGCTTCATATTACCATTACAATAAAGTTTAAATACTTTAGCTTAATCCATGAATGTGATTTTTTCAGGAGTCCCATGCCTGTACAGCATATATTAATAACAGTTCAACATTTACTAATTCATTAATGTACTCTACTAACAATTAACAACCATTTTCAATAACTAAAGGGAATGATGAATAAATACTGCGATGTCTGTTTATTTTTTGTGTATGTGTTACCCTTAATTACACCCTTAGCTAAAACGTCAAAGTAGATGCACTCAATAACATATTTCTTTGTACACGCACAGGCCACTTTTTTAGGCACACCTTACTAGTATCGGGTTGGACCCCCTTTTGCATTCAGATCTGCCTTAATCCTTTATGGCATAGATTCAACAAGGTACTGGAAATATTCCTCAGAGATTTTGCTCCACATTGACATGATAGCATTACGCAGTTGCAGCAGATTTGTTGGCTGCACATCCGTGATGCGAATCTCCTGTTCCACCACATCCCAAAGGTGCTCTATTGGATTGAGCTTTGGTGACTGTGGAGGCCATTTGAGTACAGTGAACTCATTTTCATGTTCAAGAAACCAGTCTGAGGTGATTCACACTTTATGACATGGTGTGTTGTCCTGCTGGAAGTAGCCATCAGAAGATGGGTACACTGTGGTCATAAAGGGATGGACATGGTCAGCAACAATACTCAGGTAGGCTGTGACATTGACACGATGCTCAATTGGTACTAATGGGCGCAAAGTGCCAAGAAAATATCCCCCACATTATTACCCCACCACCAGCCTGAACTGTTGATAAAAGGCAGGATGGATCCATGCTTTCATGTTGTTGATGCCAAATTCTGACCCTACCATCTGAATGTCACAGCGGAAATGGAGACTCATCAGACCAGGCAACGTTTTTCCAATCTTCAATTGTCCAATTCTGGTGAGCCTGTGTGAATTGTAGCCTCAGTTTCCTGTTCTTAGCTGACAGGAGTGGCACCCGGTGTGGTCTTCTGCTGCTGTAACCCATCCGCCTCAAGGTTGGACGTGTTGTGTGTTCAGAGATGCGCTTCTGCATACCTCAGTTGTATCGAGTGGTTATTTGAGTTACTGTTGACTTTCTATCAGCTGGAACCAGTCTAGCCATTCTCCTCTGACCTCAACAAGGCATTTGCACCCACAGAACTGCCGCACACTGGATATTTTCTCTTTTTCTGACCATTCTCTGTAAACCCTAGAGATGGTTGTGTGTGAAAATCCCAGTAGATCAGCAGTTTCTGAGATACTCAGACCAGCCCGTCTGGCACCAATAACCACGTTCAAAGTCACTTAAATCGCCTTTTCTATCACCATTCTGATGTTCGGTTTGAACTGCAGCAGATCGTCTTGACCATGTCTACATGCCTAAATGCATTAAGTTGCTGCCATGCGATTGGCTGTTTAGAAATTTGCATTTCTTATCAGCCAATCACATGAGCAGTTGGACAGGTGTACCTAATAAAGTGGCACTTTTTTAAATCTGATTTGCTTTGGACGCTAAAATAGGATCTCTCATCACTTACCCATAAGAGCTGTGTTTCTTGTAGAATATTTAATTACCTCACCTCTTTGATAATTCTCTAACACGCCATAAATGAACAAGGACACAGGATAAGACGATTCATTCGGTGAGTTAAATAAAAGGTTTACAGATGAACTGAAGAGTGAGCTTGAATAAAAACAAGTTAGACCCCTTTAACAGATCAAGTTATTTTTAATTTTCAAATAATGTTGTATCGAGACATTACAGACTTGTGAATGCATTCAATCTTTAAGACTTAAAATCATCCGAAGCATTCCTCTCCTAAACAGAAACGCTAAGAAATATGTCTGAAACATCTACCGCTTTCTTCTGAAACAGAAAAACGTTTATAAAGTAAAATGAAAAGAATGATAATCAACCCATCACAGAGGATCAACTTTTATCAAGACCTCCAAAAAAAAGCCCAAGCTTTAACCTGTCCTGGCTGCTGCCGCTATGAGAATGAACCAAAAGCACAAAAGATCTACAAATCATCAACTCTTCTTCTTTGGAGTAGTAAATATCTTACAAAAATCAGCTAAGGGATTAACTTCGGATTACTAGAGAACGACGAGAGAAATGCCACTTGTTAGCATAGCTGCTAATAGCATGTAGGGTAGATAAATACCTCAAACACAGCAGTAAAAGGCCTTAAAACGGAAAAACCAAACAGACCTCCATGATCGCTATACGCAAACTGCTCTAGCTTTTAAAAGACTGACTGGTTTTAGAAAGACGCGAGGATAGAACAGGCATTTCATGATGAAATCAGCCACGGAGGGGGATGAAGTGTAAAATATCATCTTCACATGTGCACTTAAACCTTCTAAAACTCTTCAGAATACATTCAATAACGTCCATAATAAAGTCAACACCATGTGCACCCTCAAAATGACCCCTGATATGGCAGATCACCCCAAAAATTACTCATTGTTTACTCAACCTTTAAGGTTTCTTCTTTCTGCTGAACACAAAAGAAAAAAGTAAGAATAGCAAGTCCACATTCTTCAAAATATCTTCTTTTGTGTTCAACAAAAAAAAGAAACGTACTCAAGTTATTTTTTTGATGATCTCTTCCTTTAAATGTCTCTTGTAAGAGATCAGAACTGTGGTCAGTTGCTGACAGAATGACTGTTGAATTGGTCGTTCGCAAACATGACTGGAGTTGCATCTGTGATGATGTGTGCATGTTTGACCATACTGGTCCTCGACCATCTCTTCTCTCTTTCCTCTGAGGGAATAATGAACAGCACACACACGCACGCACAGCAAAAATAGCTCTCCTATTCACACATGCGGAGTCGCACACCCACACGCTCGCTTTTATAACACTCGCTGGAAGAAAAAGAGGGGAGAGAGACGACTCGTATGTACAGAAGCTTGTGCTCGATTATTATTATTATGATTCTTCAGCCAGACAAATGCTATTACATATAATCAATGCATTCGTTTCTTCGCTTCTAGAGAGCAGGTTATGTTCATTAAACTCTTTATATAAATTCACATCTATTTAGCTCAAAAAAGAAGAAGAATTCTGGGATTTTAGATATATTTTACACATATATGTTTCCTTCATTCATCCAGACAGGCCACTGTAATCCTAATATAAACTTTTATCTAATTTATAAAGCGAATATGAATCTTTGCTATATCACAATTTTGCTATAAAACATAAGCTCTATTCAATCCAGTTCACCAAATGAGATCACACGCATGTGAGTAGCCCAACACCAGAGGTTTTCCGTTTGGCAAAATAATACAGCCACCAAAACGTGCGCTATTTCTTGTAACTGTTGGGCGTTTGCACTTTAATACGGTGTTTTACAAGTAGCTAAACACTGCAGGAGGAGCGCACTGCCTTTAACCAGAGGAATGAACTCTATATGGCATGGCTTTTGTGCTCAAACAGAGTGAGAGGAGCCTGTCTTGGTGCTCTGGCTCTTGTCAGTTTAAGTGCACTTTGTTGGCACGAGAGCTCGAGCTGCGCACTGGACTTTTCTCTTCCCTGAACTTCACTTCATATTGAAATAATCACATGCACGACGCTCCTTCTCTCACACACACACACACGCGCACACACACTCAACCCCAATCCAAGGCACTGTTAATTCAGTAAACATGGCAGTTTGATTCACTAAGCAAGAAATGCTTAAATTCTATAGGATGAGGGGCGAAAGTAAGTCTCAGAGAGAGCTATTATGTTAGAATGGCACTGTAGCGTTCAAGTTTGGTCTCAGTTGATGAACGAAAAAAAAACCTCTCTCTGAAATGTGACTATTTATAATGTTGTTTGTCTGAAGTGTTTTCACGATGACTGACTGAATGTGTCATCGCTCGTCTAGACTGTGCGACGGTATTGAGGAAAGGGGCTGTTAGGTAACTGATTATGATTGTACGGCCACAAGCTACTGTACGACTAGAAGCTAGAAAAATATTCAGGAAGGACAAAAGTGCGTCAAATATTTCAGTGATTACTGTGCACAAGCTTATTTGTAAAGGCAGCATTTCTTTAAGTGTTATACTATCTTGTTTTTTAAATAGAGAATCTGTTTTTGGGTAAATACTGTTGAAAAATGTAGATCATCTGCATGGGAATGAGTGAAAAGCTAGAGAATAATCTCTGGTCTAGTATTGCAGAGCTGGAGACAATAACACCAGGCACAAACCCGTCACGAATTCTTTAAACTATTGCTTTATACTGATCCTACTGTACGTTACCGCTTAATATTTCCCATTTAAACTCACTCGCACACATATATAACTCTCTCACACACTGTTAGATAAACAAAAGAACATTTATGTTCCAATCCACCGAGTCTTCATCTACAACATGATGTTTTGCT
The DNA here is from genome assembly GCF_903798145.1 of Danio aesculapii. Lineage (NCBI taxonomy): Eukaryota > Metazoa > Chordata > Actinopteri > Cypriniformes > Danionidae > Danio > Danio aesculapii. The sequence continues at coordinate 45,930,349 of NC_079439.1, read as the reverse complement.
GCTATAAAATGGTGGGGGGAGGTCCAAATATGAAGAAGTTCTGGTCAAATGCACACGTTCCATGTTGAACTACAAATCTGCCTAAAACAACTACAATTCCCAAAAGCAATTTTGACAGCACAAACACATGACTCGGTTATGAAATCACTCTCTAGTGTTTAACGCAGTTGTGTAGTGATTGAATTCCTAGAAACAATAATAATAATAATAATAATAATAATAATAATAATAATAATAATAATAATAATCATCATCATGTGCCTACAAATGTTATCTAAACACGATCATGGCTGCTATGTACAATTTACACGGTGACGTCCGAACTACACGTTTATGCTGCCAAAAAGCACCTTCAACTTCAACTGCATCTTCCTTTCTAAAATCAAGAGAAAACCCCCCTGTAAAACTTTGAACAAGAACGAGCACACAGCACGTATTGCAATAGAACAGCTATAGAACAGCAGATAATAAAAGTAGGAGTAATACCAAATACGTTTACATACGGAGAATATCAAACTGTAGTAGATATGATGATACTTCCCACATCCAAAGAAAACAAAAAAAAGTGCTTTGAAAAGCGAAACCAGAGACTGCTGCTCCATCGTGGGTGGCTTGTTTTCACCAGCAAACTACTAGTGGAAAAGCGCTGGATTCTACTCCGTAAGCGGCCACCGATGTCTTCATCAGACAAACAGTTTGGTGAAAGACTATCGTTTATACATCAAGAAAGCGAAAACCTTCCCTCGTTCGGAAGAGAAGCCGTCTTGGAATATGTTAAAACTCAAGATTCCTCTAAACTTCTACTTGCTGAAAGAAAACATTATAATCACTGGAATCTGAAACTCTGAACGCAACCAAGAACAAACGACTACTACACTATACAGTGGTCAAATGGTAAAATTACAGATGTGGCAGTACCACCTCACACCACTGAAGGTTCAAGTTGTTTCTGCTGCTCAAAGTAGCTTATAAAGTCTCTTGAAACACATGCGCACATTTCTGCTGCGTCACAAACGATTCTCGTAGTTTACACGTATCTCTAGTACAACGTATGTACAGTTAGCCTTTTGTCTAGTCCTAAAAGCAGGATCGTTGGCCCCGGTGAACTGAAAGCTAACCGTGTGGAACTGGATGAACTGAGGTCAGCAGGACTCAGTTGGCTCAGAGATCACAGGAGAATGGTGGAGGAGTGTCTTCAGGAAGATGTGTCTGTAGGTTTGTGCAGGAGAGTGTGTGTGTGTGTGTGAGAGAGTGTGAGTGTGTGTATTTACAGAGTGTTTGAGGGTGTTTTAGTGTGCGAGGACTCTATCTTTTCAGTGTTTGAATGTGTGCACACAGCAGATCCCGTGTTCTTTCACCAGTTCATAATGCAGTTTCTGTTGAGGGTCATGAAGTAAACTTGACTGCTGCCACCGGAACGCACTGATGCGAAAAACACCTGAAAGAAACAGGAAAACAGCATTACAGTGGATGAGATTTTTTTTTTTAAAGTATAACATTTATTTAGGTGATAATGCCTTATCAGCAGCATTGGCTATATTCATGGCAAATCCTATGCTAAATATACAATATATAGCATGCAATCATATTAGTTTCTTAATAAGTATTCATTATACAAAAAAAACAAAATAAAAAATAAGAGTCATAAACAATCTTTTAGTTTGATTAATGACAAATATTCACCTTTTTAAACATTTCCTTTGAAATATTTCCTGAATAAAAATACTCTCTAATATAATTTATCACTTATCATTTTTTACAATGTTTTATCATCAAAATATTTATCACAAAATAGGTTTTTCTTCCCCTTTCAATAAAATGAGTGTATAAAGTCTTCAGTGGCTGATTTTACATCTCATATGTACACTACCTGACAAGTCTTGATGTTGATCCCAACTGTAGAAGCATCAAATAATAACTTGACTTCTAGTTGATCATTTGGAAAAGAGGCAGAAGGTAGATTTTTTCAATGAATCATCTGTTGCACTGCATCCCAATTATCACAAACACTACAGAAGACTATTGGAACCCACATGGACCCAAGATTCTCAAAGAAATTAGTCAAGTTTGGTCATGTAATGTATTTTTTATTTATTGCCATGTCAGCAACCACGGCTATTTTCATGGCAAGAACATTTCAATATTTAATAAACAATTTAAGAACAACAAACAAATGAATACACAAGTTAAATAAGATGTTTAGTGTTAATATATGATATAAATTCTAAAATCTTCTCTGGTGTCACTTTTAGTCAAGTTTGGTAAATGAAAAAATAAATGGTCTGGGGTTATATTCAGTATGGGGGCGTGTAAGAGATCTGCAGAGTGGATGGCAACATCAACAGCCTGAGGTAAAGCAAAGCAAAGAAGGTCAAGGTGCTCCAGGATTGGCCAGCCCAGTCACCAGACATGAACATTATTGAGCATGTCTAGGGTAAGATGGAGGAGGCGGCATTGAAGATGAATCCAAAGAATCTTGATGAGCTCTGGGAGTCCTGCAGGAACGCTTTCTTTGCCATTCCAGATGACTTTATTAATAAGTTATTTGAGTCATTGGAGAGATGTGTGGATGCAGTCGTCCAAGCACATGGGAGTCGTACATTAATTATTTTCCCACTGCACCATGACTTTATATTCTACACTGGACATTATTTCATTATTTTAGTTAAGTGACAAGACTTTTGTGTTAGCAAAGTCAGAACTTACTGTCTTAATTAAATGATTAAAAATTAAGGCATGATCATATTTTATTTTGGTAGAACAAGTGTAATCTAGAGGCCTTTGCCTTTCATAGCCACTTCTGATACCAAATGATCAACTAGAAGTCAAGTTATTATCTGTTGTTCCTAAAACTAGAATGAGCAACAAGACTTCTGTCAGGTAGTGTACAACCTGATGTCTATTTTCAAAATGCTAATTATTTCTTTCATTTACAAATGGATTTACTTCATACACTTTTGCAGTTTCTACATTTTTCCCCATTCCATTTGCCATTTCCTTTTAATATACAGATTTAAAGCAGGTTTTATAAGTTATGTAACTTATATACTAAAGCAAAGTAAGTAAATCAATAAACGTCAAGCAGAAGAAATGTGTGATTTTTCACACATTACAATTTCAGTTTCACTTTAAATGTGTTCAGGCTTGATTTCTAAAATGGATGTTTCTAGTATCATGTTTACAGTAAATAATCGGTATAGTTCATGAAATTATAATTAGTGTGTTTTATGCTTAAATTTGTTATACACATTACTTTTCTGTTATGAAACATGTTACATTAAAAAGGTAACAAAGTTATATAATAAAGTTAGGGATAAATTACTTTGCAAACATTTCTTCCGTATCTTTTTTTGGATAAAACTGTCAAATTTGACATAAATGCTTTTTAGGTAAATTACCTTAATTATCTAGAACTGATGTTTATTTAACTCTTCCAAGTAATACATTTAATAACTACCTTATTTACTAAAGAAAATGTAATAATTGTCCTTCATTACAATTACATAACAGTGTGTAAGCTGTGATTCATTTTCCCATTTTTTCCTCACAAATGGTAGTGTTCGTCAAGCTTAAACATTTAAACGTGCCACTAATGTATTTTCAAATACATTTCCATTGATGTTTTTTTTAATTTTTAAAAGTAAAAAGCAAACTAGGAGATTAAACTTTAGTGGCTCTGTATATTTGGTTAAAATATGTAGCATAAAATACATATACAAAGAATTTAAATGCATCAAAAGCAAACAAACATGTTTACTTGTTGGGATTTGGAAAAGAATCCCCAATTGTATGGTGTTTTTCCTCATTAGTGTGAAGTGCAGCGTGCGTGTGCAAGTGTGTAAAAAAGTCACCTTGTCATTCCTTTCACACAGGAACTTAAGCCTCTGGGCTCTCTTGTGCATGAAGACTCCATCCAGGTGTCCCGTCTCGACAGAACGGATCTCAATGGCTTTCTCTCCCCAACCCATAATCTGATTAGAGCAAATGTGGGCTAAACGCAAAACACAGACACAAACACACAAAGAGATTTCAGAATTCACTACAGAAATATGGCTCCTAAAGAATCAATCTTCTGAAATCCTATTTAATTAAATCCTACCTCGGCTGGAAAAAAGAGAATATCTGCTTTCATTCAGACTGGACTATATATATATATAAATTGTTTTTCTGAGATCATCTCAACCCCTCTGAATAAAACCAAGACCCCCACATGCCAATGACAAACCACCAGTAGAAAACTCTACAGGTGATGATACAGGTGAACTCTAAGAGGTGAAGAGATGACTCCATCTCTGTTTAAGCAACTCTTGCACCAGTTTTTGCACATTTGTACCAGACAGATTCCCACAACAACTGCGTATTAAAAAATAAAAAAATCATTGTGCATTTATGAAGTGTGCTTCACACAGATGAGTGGGTTTCACAAACCACCTGTAGAAACACTCTTCTCTCTTTTTCTTTTTCTCAAAAAAATCCCCTCTCCTTATTCGATCATTAAATTGGAGTGCAAACAATTCCTCTGTATAATTAGCACTTATTGTGTGTATTGCCTCTTCTTATTGCATCGCTGAATGCCTCCTCAATTGTAATTCGCTTACAAAAGCGCATGTTAAATGACTGAATCTAAATGTAGATATGAAATAAATAAATAAATCACTCCATCCACCACTTTTGCAATTGTGCAGAAAGCAGAATGTGTGTTTGTGTGTATGTGTATATACGCACACTCACCTACTGATGTGGGCATTTCTCCCCACTGCAGCACCACATCTTTAATGATGCGTCCGTACGTGTTGACATAAACACCTTCGTCCTCATAACACAACAGCATCTCCATCCCATCTGAGTTGGGTAGGAACACGATGGCGTGAGGAGTGATCTGTGACTGGATCTACAGCAGCAAACAGAGAGCAAGAGAGAGGAACATGGATCATAAGAGAAATAAATCACCATCAATCACTCCTCTGCATTTTCCAATCGATTGACCCAGTGCATTCTTGGAGTGTCACATGACAACGTAACTCACATGTACAGGAATGTAGATGTCGTAGTTGTTTCCAGAGTCAACATCGATGGCATGGAAGCCAGCCAAGGAACCGTAGATGACCTTTAACCTCTGACCCTCTTCCACTGTGAGGTCAACCAACACAGGTCTGTGTGGCAGGTCCCCAAATGACTAAGAAACATCAATGAAAGCATAATATTATTATTTTTAATTACTTTTATTAACAACAACAACAACAAATAATAAGACTGTAAAATAAAAGAATTTTAAGGCAAGGGAAGTTTATTTATATAGCACATTTCATACACAATGGTAATTCAAAGTGCTTTACATAAACAAGAATAAAAGTATAAGAAAATAAAAATTATTAAAAGAATAAATATTTTTATGATTTGAATTTTTATTAATTTATTAAAATGATTCAGATTTTACTTTTAAATATTTTTTCTTATTTTAATGAATTTTTAATGTTGAAAAATCATTATTTTTGGGGAAACCAGGATTCTTAAAGGGACAGTTCTCCCAAAAATGAAATGTAAAAGTTAAGTTGAAGTTTATTTGAAGATATTTTGAAGAATGTTGGAAACCTGTAACCATTCACTTCCAAAGTGGTTACCGGTTTCCAACATTTCTTAAAATATTTTGAACAAGTTAAGGGTGCATAAATGATCATTTTCATTTTGGGCCAAACTATCCCTTTAAATACCCCTTTAAAAAGAGTTAAAAAATAATTAAAAACAATAGAATTTGTTCAAGATACAAATCTTTCATAAAAATGTTAATATTTTACCAGAGCAATTCCGTGCAAATATCAACCTTGTCATGAAAAAACTTAAGTTTTCACCAAAATACTGAATTTTTTGTGTAAGTATTTTAAGTAAGTACTTTAGAAATACTCAAAAATGCATCTGTCAATGTTTTCAAACTATTATATTTGATTTAGTAAAGTTACACAAGTGGCAATTTCACATCTAACACATACATAACAGAGAGATGTCACATCCATAACGACACTTTTTCCTCATAAATGTGAAAATATTAAATAAAATAAAACCAAACTTTTTGTTTTTATAGAGAGCCAACTCGTGTCATTTTGATGATCATTATTTCTTTTTGGTTGTGCAGTTCAATTCATAGAATTTCTACAAAGTATGTTGTATCCTGTGCCCCGCTGACTTTTTGTCACATCCATGTTTATTTTCCACATTTAAAGTACAAAACATGTTTACAGGTTGATATTTTTCTGGTCCCTTAACTTTAATGATCAGTTGTTCTGGAAAATATAAGCAAAAGTTTCAATATAAGGTTAACATGTGCTTTCTATGCGAATTTATGTTTTAAGTTTTTACTGCAAATGTTACATCCATAATGCTGGAATTGCTCACCATCATTTCTGATCATTTTACTATGCTATTCCACACGCACAAAGAAAAAATGTATCAATCAAAAAAAAAAAAATAAATAAACTGACCAAAACATTTTGAAAAGCCTTTAAATCCCTAGTAACTCACATACCGGCATTGTGTGCGACCAATAAATCAATCAGACATGAACACAAAACTTGCGTCAGTACCTTGAAGGCCATGAACTTGTGGTAAGGTTTTGGAGCCCAAGCATAAACCTCCACTGCATTCTTCAGAGCGATAACCAGAAACTTAATCCTTTCATATTTCACTGGGAAAATAAACACGACAATCACAGCACTTTTATTACAAGGCATGAAGCACTTTAAAAGAGCTGAAAGGCCAAATTCGAAGATAAAAGTAGCATTCCTCATGTCTTCTGACCTATTCAGTTTCATTTTTGCTTATTCGCCAAGCAGCAGCAGAGCACACTCTTTCATTACTTCCTTATGGCTTATTCTCTGTGCATAATTAAGCACTCCATACATGCACACTTACCCACTTTATAGTGCACACAGCCCTCCATTTCCCCTACAGTGGTCCAGCCCTGTTTCTTCTCCACCTCTGGGTCATTATGAAGGATTTTATTCCTCAGCCAGGCCAGATAATACACGCGTACCTTATTTTTCTTGCCTAAGAAAAGAGAAAAAAAATACACATGAAGATCCTAAAAATAAAGGTGGTTTGGCCTATATCCATGTGTCCCGGCAGAGATGAGTGGACGGGTGTGTGAAATAATGAACAGAGCATTGTATAACCTGATATAGTGATGAGGAGGTTCAGTCCCTCCAGGACGTCCATCTGCTGAAACCTGCGTGAGTTGATCAGTGGATAAACTTTACCCTGACCACTTCTGTCCAGGAGCTTCAGACCATTCTCTGTCCCGACCAGCAGATTCACACCTGATAGAACACACACAGGTAAAACACACACATACACACACCCCTCGAGACCTAACACACACAGACTGAGCAACGAAGCTATTCTGAGAAAACCGTTTATCAAGCTTTAGGGGTATACTGAATTTAAAGTAGAAAAGTTTTGACTGTATATGATAAAGTCTCTGTAGGAGTGAATGAAAAAAAGTACACTGCTCAAAACGGTAGCATGGTGAAATTTGACCTTGTGCCACTTAATTCCACCATGTTTTGTGGTCATATTTTATGCACTTTGACCAGTGGGTGGCACTGCCATCAAACTAGTCCTCATGAACACTCAGGGAATTAGTGCAAAGACAACAGAGAGTTCATGTCAACACATCAAAAAGATGCACAGCTCCAAATGCATTTCTTGAAAAAAACTTCTGTCTGGCAAGCTTATGAGTGTAGTAGGCTTAAAAAGATAAAAAAAATAAAAATCAAGAGCAGAAATCACTTGTTGCATTAGTACCGCTCAAATCAGAGAAGAAAATAGTTTTTTCTAGGAAGCTTGCTTGAATTATTTTAGCTAAAATGTGAGTTACATATTAAAGAGTTTGAACTGGAGGGTTTGAGACACGAAAAGTAGGAGCTGGTACAATGAGACTCAAAATTTCACACATTTCATACGTTAACCTCACCACCTTAAAATACTGTTAAATTCTTGATCAAAAAGAACTGAATCAGCTAAAGTGACTCAAAATGGATCAAAGCTACCTGAAATCAAATGGACTCTTTTCACATTTCCAGGTTTCTCAGTAGCGGAAGTTGTCATAGTTGGATAAACTTAGAGCGAGGTAAATGGGAGAATACAAGAAATCTTTTTTTACATCTTATTTGCTCAAATAATAAAAGAAAAACTCAATGATAGTGTTATCAAGACTTTCAGAAAAAGGAAAAAAAAATTGTGTGAGACAGAAAAGAGAACAACATCAAATTTACTGTCCCACCCATACACTGCATTACAAACGCCTCGCACAAGCAGTAATTTGTTTTTCTTATAACGCAAAGATGATTTAATACATACGTAAATACATTTAAACATACCTGTTTTTTTTATTATTAAATATTGAAAACTTTAAATGATTTAAAAAGCTGGTAACTGTTAAACGAGTAATCTTGTAAAAAGGGTTCATAATATTTTAGGAGACTGCTCCTTATGTGCTAAATAAAAATGTGCACTACATAAGCTCAAGTCTTCAGATTGAAGTACTAAAATGATCTACAAACTACATTACTAATTGTTATCAGGGATGGGCAGTATTTATGATACATGTATTTGAAATGCATATTTTAAATACAAAATAGTATTTTATACTTTGTATTTGATAGGGTTGATGAAATGGCTGCATATTTTGTCTCAAAATACTTCAGTGTCTTGTGTTTTTTAAATACTATAAAATAATTTGTAAGACGTCTACATGATGACAAGATAAAAATGCACCCTCTGATTGGTGCTTTGGATGTTTTTAACTCTTCATTTTAAAAAAGAAATGAAAATAAATCTTGGGAAAATGAGTATACTGTACAAAATAAAGTAGTTTTGGATGGACTGCTGATGTCAAATGTTTGACATCAAAACAAACTATGTCCTACATAAAAATAAGTCCTACAGTGGTCAATTTATTTTAGAAAAATTTTAAGTTTTCAGAAATCATGTTTTTACATTGAGTATTAAAGTGTTCAATTGCAAAATACTAGATATCTAAAAAATTCTGTGAACATAAAATAAAATGAACTCTTTGTTCATCACACAATGATGGCAATTTTACAGTTTACAGAATGGGTGAAAACACAATCAACAGATATATTAATATGGTTCCACTTATTATCTTCATTAAATAGCTTAAACGATGTGAGATTATCAAGTCAAGACTTTTTGTATTACATTATCTACAAAATATATACAAAAATGAAAAAGAACAGTCGTACAGTAGGAAGTAGAGGTGAACAAGGTGGGAGTAAAGCTAAAACTTGGTCAGAGAAAAGCTGTTGCTATGAAACATTGTTTACTTAAATTATTTGGGAAGGGATGGATTTAATAAGCATCTTGATGGAAGGCCTGCGAAGAAATGTCGTGCTCCTTTGTAAAAGTATTTTGTAGTATTTTTGCATAAATGCAGTATTTTATTCTGATACATGATGTGGCTGCTGTATTTTGTATTTTATTTTGATACACATACACTTAAACTAAAGGTATTAGGTATTTCATTTTAAAATACATTTCAATGTATTTTTGCCCAACCCTGATTGTTAGCATAGACGGTTGGGATGGCTTCTTGAAAAATATACTTCGTTAGATTGACAAACACACACATGGCTCTTACCCCAGAGAGCAGCGCAGAGGATCTCGGAGTTAAATCTCTTCTTGTATTTGCGGATTTCAGGAGTGTCACTGACCGGACGAGTGTTAGTGGGATTGACATTGACCATGGAGCCCTTCCTCACCTCCAGTTTCAGCTGCTCAAAACGAGAGCCCAGACCTACAACACCCACAAACCACACAGCAGAGAGACACTGAGTCATCTGTCAGAAACATATTCACAGCCATCAAGAAACAGTCAATTGTCTATGCTGCTGAAATAATTTTCTTGCTCAGATCTTTTGTCTTATTTTCCAATAAACACACAGAATAGTCATTAGAACGAAACATACAGTTCTGGGGGAAAATATGTAATATTAAAAGAGAAAATAATTGAAATATACGTTTCAATTCAAGTTCTAATCGTATTTTTCTCAAGTGATATAAGAAAATTTTAATCAATATAGCATTTCCAGTAGATTCATCTAATCAATTTTGATTCTCAACAACAACAAAAAAAGTATCCAATGTACTAAGCTTTACACAAACAGCCCTGTTCAAATGTTTGCTGTCATTAAGACTGCTTTTTCGAATAATTAATATGCATTAAGAAATTAACATATACATATTCAGCAAAGATTTAACATTTATAATGTCACAAAATATGACTATCCTAAATGAACACTATTCTTTTGAACTTACTCTCAAAGGTGGCTGAAAAAATGATCATGGTTTTCCCAAAATACTAAGGAGAACAACAGTTTTCAACAATCTTGAACACCAATCAAAGCATATTAATATGACTTCTGAATAATCATGTGACGCTAATTATTTGGGAAATTATACTGAAAACTCAACATTACATTAGGTTAAATCATAAAACTTGTCTTAAATATTCATATTTGATAATATTGTTTTTCCTGTTATTATAAATGCAGTGAACAGAGGAGACTTGAACAACGGTGTCTCTTAAAGGGATAGTTCACAAATGAAAATTCTGTCATCGTTTACTCATCTTTGACTTGTTCCAAACCAGTCTGCGTGTTTTTTTTTTTTTGATCTATTGAACACATTTGAAGATATTCCGAAGAATGTTGGAAACTAGTAAGCATTAACATTCGTAGTATTAAAAACAAATACTATGGATTTAAATTATTACTCGTTTCCAACATTCTTCAAAATATCTTCATTTGGGTTCAACAAAACAGAAACTAAAAGAGGAATTTTCATTTTTGTGTTAAAAATACCCTTAAAATCCCCGTACCCAAACGAACCACTTTACCTCCAACAGAAATGTTATCTCCGCTGCCCCCTGATGGCTGGTACATTCCAAGGTCCACAAAGGTAGTAAAAGAGGACTTTCCAGAGGCCTTGACCAATCCCCTGGACTGATACTGAAATTAATAGCATGATCACTGTTAACCAATCAAATACATACATGTTGGCCAGTGCATCAGTTTACAAAAAGCAGGATGAAATGCTGATGAAATGATAATTAGTGGTGCAACTGAAGCTCCAGAAGTGGGCAGAGACTCACATCATAAGTAGAGTCTTTCCCGGGGGAGGAGTGGGAGGCTGAGTCTGTGGGAGAGTGAGAAGGCTGAACCACATCAGGCAGGTTGGTGTATCCATTATGACTGCGCTTCTCTGGAGTCTGACAGAAACAAACACACAAACAAACTCAGGCTGACACTGGTGCTATGACACTGGTTTCTCGCATACACATGAAGGCACTATCCTTCTGTGGCATCATGGGACACTAATGAAGGTTCAATGAAACACTTAAAAACTGTAGTAAGTGAAAATATACTATTAGGGCAAAATTACATACAAACGATATGCTGCCTTAATGAAATAAATAGAAAAATGCCAAGTTTTATTTATTTTTGTTAAAGATTTATTCAGCAATGATCCATCAAAGGGACCAAAATAATACAATATAGACACGTTACTTTTATTTTCAATAATTACTGTTCTCTTGAACTTTCTATTCCATAAAGATGATTTCATGCACAATTTCATGCATGATTTCAACACAGTTGGTAACAACAAATGTTTCTAAAACAAGTCCTGAAGGATTAGAAACACTACTAAATTAAATTAACATATCTAAGATATTTCTACATTATTAATATATTTATATAAGATATAAAAACATGTCTAAATTTAGGATACATTAAAATGTCTTAAATTAAGAATATTTCACAAAATATATCTATATATACACTTACCGGCCACTTTATTAGGTACACCTGTCCAACTGTTCGTTAACACAATTTTCTAATCAGCCAATCACATGGCAGCAACTCAATGCATTTAGTCATGTAGACATGGTCAAGACGATCTGCTGCAGTTCAAACTGAGCATCAGAATGGGGAGGAAAGGTGATTTAAGTGACTTTGAATGAGGCATGGTTGTTGGTACTAGTCGGGCTGATCTCAGTATTTTAAGAAACTTATGATCTACTGTGATTTTCACGCACAACCATCTCTAGAGTTTACAGAGAATGGTCTGAAAAAGAGAAAATATCCAGTGAGTGGCAGTTCTATGGGTGCAAATGCCTTGTTGATGCTAGAGGCCAGAGGAGAATGGCCAGACTGGTTCCAGCTAATAGAAAGGCAACAGTAACTCAAATAACTACTTGTTACAACCGAGGTATGCAGAAGAGCATCTCTAAACACACAACCTTGAGGCGGATGGGCTACAGCAGCAGAAGACCACACCAAGTGCCACTCCTGTCAGCTAGGAACAGAAAACTGAGGCTACAATTCACACAGGCTCACCAGAATTGGACAATAGAAGATTGGAAAAACGTTGCATGGTCTGACGAGTCTTCCTTTCTGCTGCAACATTCGGATGGTAGGGTCAGAGTTTGGTGTCAAAAACATAAAAGCATGTATCCATCCTGCCTTGTATCAACAGTTCACGCTGGTGGTGTAATGGTGTGGGGGATATTTTTTTGACACACTTTGGGCCCATTAGTACCAATTGAGCACTGTGTCAACGCTACAGCCTACCTAAGTATTGTTGCTGACCATGATCATCCCTTTATGACCACAGTGTACCCCCATCTTCTCATGGCTACTTCCAGCAGGATAATTCGCCATGTCATAAAGCGTGAATCATCTAGGACTGGTTTCTTGAACATGACAATGAGTTCACTGTACTCAAATGGCCTCCATAGTCACCAGAACTCAATCCAATAGAGCACCTTTGGGATGTGGTGGAATGGGAGATTCGCATCATGGATGTGCAGCCAACAAATCTGCAGCAACTGCGTGATGCTGTCATGTCAATATGGACCAAAATCTCTGAGCAATATTTCCAGTACCTTGTTGAATCTATGCCACGAAGGATTAAGGCAAAAGGTTTACGTAATAAAGTGGCCGCTGAGTCTATGTATTGTTTTAACTGTATTCTTGAACAAATGCAGAATAACCTAAACACGTTTAACATTTATTAATATTATTAACATATTTCTGACCCAAACCTTAGAATCTAATGCACATTTTTACTTCTCATTACAAAGGTGAATATTGAGTTTGCTGTTAGTTGTTGCCATCTGCTTAATTCAAAAGGTATTATTATTATTAGAGAGAGAGAGAGAGAGAGAGAGAGAGAGAGAATCTGTTATATAGATATAAACTCCTCCCCACTCCTCGACATGAGGAAGCTACAGTATGTTACCATTAGTAATTTTTTTTTTAAATTTTAAATACTTCAATCAATAATTAATTAAAAGTTTAATGTGTTAATTTTGCAATTAGATTTACAGCTACAGATGGATTAAAGTAGTATATACCTAAATCCAACCCGCAAACTAGATTAAAGTTTATGTTGAGGTCTCATAAATGTAGATCCCACCAGCGCAACAGACACACAACTCATCCTACCCTCTGCACAAGCATGGTTTGGTCTCCATATCCTCCAGCACGTTCTTCTTCTCCTCCTTCACCTTCCTCCTCTTCATGGACAACCATAGTGTTCACAGAGTCAGAATCTGCATCACGGGGGCTGACAACACACATTCAAAAGAAAAAACATGAAAAATAAAGCCATAAAATGAAGTTACCCAGCCGTTTTAACAGGCTTTGTATCTGACAATGAAATTGTCGATCACAGTTTATTTTAATGTACAATTCACACTATTAACAAACCATTAACTAAGAATTTTAGCTCAATAAAGTACTAATTAGCTGCTTAGTAATAGTTGGTAAGGTAGTAGTTGGGTTTAGGTGTAGGGTAGGATTAGGGATGTAAAATAAGATCATACTTTATAAGTGCTAACAAACAGTTCATATCTTAATCACAGGCAGGTAATAAGCCAGTAGTAAATGGTGTGAAAAATGTGTGCCTTGTTAACTAAACTAAAGTGTTACCAAACGCATTTTAAATACCCAAATTACACACTATTCCCTAGGAAAAACAGACAAAAAAATAATAAATTATGGAATGACTCTTAACACACTTTTAGACTTTTAGATGATGAATGACAAAATGTGTATTATATAAGTGCCGAGTGTCTAGATCATCATTTGAGACACTTCTATCTTCTCTCACCGGTCAGTAGGGCTTTCTTCCTCTGCTCCTTCTCCACTTTCGCTCTCCTCGCTGCTTTCACTGCTCTCTGAGGAAGAGGAGTAGTCGTTGGCCTTCACCGGGGGCCGTGGCTGCTCCTCTGCTCGCTCCTTAGAGTACAGACCGTGATCCTGACACATCCACACCAACAAATCAACAGGCAAATGAGCAACTGTCATATAAATAATCTCCAATTCATAAACACTGGACCAGATAAAGTATAAACATGAGATTTCGATCATGCATTCTGTCTTTTAAAGTCTGGAGTGTGGAGGGAGTGGGATATATTGGGGGGGAGGGTGAATGTGGTCAGATGAAGACCGTAAGTGCAGGACTGTCCCTCAACAGACGCTGATGGTTGTAGACTGGTGACATCAACTGGATAGAGACGTCCAGGGAGAGACGCAAGACGCTAAACAATGGCCTAAAATTCATACATGATGTGAACTTTGATGATATGCCTTTAAGGTATAATTTAGGGTTAAATGTTTCTTTTCTCTGTGGGACTCACAAGACATAATAAAGGCAAGTGGAGTACAAAACAACACTGGATTTCAGTGGCTGCATGAAGCAACAGCCAAAAAAGAAAAACATTTGTGTTCTACAGAAAAAAAATCAGGTTTGAAAAGAGTATAAAATTACTTTTTACACAAACATAATTGCAATATGGATATATGTGGATACTTCCTTATTTAAAGCTCTATTCATCTACGTTTAAACATTTGAATTATTATTTTAACTAGGATGCCTTAAAAAATACAGGGCTCGCAAAATTTCAAAACCCCTGGTAGCCCGAAATAAATTCCCCTCAGTTTTTGGTAGCCCGAAATAAATTCATGTGGCCCAAATAGAAAAAAAAAACATTGTTTAGTAAATAAAAAGAAATGCATATATTTACTAAATAAAGTTATAAAGGCATTCATTATAGGCTATTTTTAAAAATAACCCCATTTTATTGAATTATTTTATTTATTATCATTGTTTATATATATATATATATATATATATATATATATATATATATATATATATATATATATATATATATTTATTTATTTATTTATATATATAAACAATGATAATAAATAAAATAATTCAATAAAATGTTTTTTTTTTTTTTAAATAGCCTATAATGAATGTACCTAAAACCAATCATGTGAAAAACTGGTAGGCTTACCTCGTTTTACCAGTTTTTTTTGACAACACCAGTTAGTGCAAATGCTAATTTGAACACATATTGATAGTGGCTGCTGGATGCATGAAAATTACATCTAACATAACTATCCAATTTGTGAGAGAATGCAAAAGCACTGAAATAGGCTATGGCTGCATCTGAAATAGCCTACTACACAGTAGGTAGTGCATTTAAATTTAAATATACTACTCGACCGATAGAAAAGTACATTCTATACAGTATGAATGTGAGCAGTATGAATAAAACTCGGACGTACTACATCTGCCATTTTGTCATGATCACATGACCTACCCACGTGAGTCGCGTCACTTCACTCCCATTCATGAGTTCTCTCGCGGAGCATTATGGGATAACATAGCGTGCATCGGACACGCACTTCAGAACCTCACCAGAAGTAGGACATCCAGGTCCTTCTCATGTACTGTTTTTCGAATTCTATGAATTCAGACATACTACTCGGCTCGCATTCTGTTGTTTTTAGCATACTATATAGTATGGAAGTATGCGATTTCAGATGCCCCTAATTACTTGTCGCATATTGATGAGGTTTGAGTGGGCACAAATTCCCACCTGAGCTCATACGGTTCATTTACAACAGGACACATTTGTTGTGTTGTTCAAAAATGGGAATTGTACTGTTTCTGAATGCTGCAATGTATATAAGGAAAATTGGTTAAACTATCAGTAAACAATTTAAGAAAACTTTTTCATAGACATTTTGGTTTCAGTGATTCTGATTCATCTTAATAATTCAGATTTTTTTAAATGCTTTTAAGGAAAATAAATGCAGTTATCAAATTCTTTGTAAAGGAATTTCTTTCAACTGTTTTTAGCGTACTATATAGTATGGAAATATGCGATTTCGGACGCAGCCTATATTTTTCCTCCCACAGTAGTTTAATGGACAGGGTGGATTACGTTTTGGTAGCCCGACTGAAAAACATAACAGCACCAGGATGTCGGGCTAGCAGTTTTGTGAGCCCTGAAATATATCCCACTGTTGGAAAGCAGGATGTCATTAAGACGTCTTTTTTCTTTTTCATTAAGAAGTCTCTTTTGCTCAGCAAGGCTCCATTAATTTGGTCATCTTCAATGTTGTGCAGTTTACTATAATTTAACTGCTGTCTATTGTAATACTTTTAAAAAAGGCGATCTATTGCTGTAATGTGCAGGAAATGTTACTCTAGTCCTGTGGTGTCACCTGATCAGTCAGAAATTATTGAAAAACGTTGAATTATAAAAACAATATTCTCAATAAAAATTAGAAGAATTGCTTTTTTAAAAACATTTTGTTTGTGAAATTTTATAATTACAAAGTTCCAAAAAAAAAAAAACAGCCAGCAAAAACCTTCACCAACAATTTAGATTGAATGTAAGCAATGCATTATTTCTATTTTTTAAAATCATGCTAAACTCAAATCTCTGAAAGGTTGTGCATATAAGATTATTTGCAATTCATTTAATTATTATACTGTAATTAATTCAAGACAGCCTTTAAAAAATGCCATTCTTAAATCATACATGATTAATGCTGCAATTATTTGATCATTATTATAAACGTGTGATGACAACATTCATTTGACATTTAGCCTCATCAACATGGACACCATCACGAGAAGATGCAGTCATGCAAGAACAGAGACTCGGACTCATGCAGATACACAGATACGGGCACTGACCTCTCCTATTGCTCTCTTATAGCTCTGAGGGCAGGAAGAGGAGGAGGAAGAGAGATTGATGAGAGGAGAGAGGGATGAGAAGGGTAAAGGGAGAGGAGGAAATGTAAGGAACAGAGGTTAGTGTTTAGAGGAGGGCTGAGCGTGTTCATTCTATAAACAAGACACAGGCAAATGATCTGGGACTCTATGTGCATGAGTGTGTGTGTGTTTTACATGCGACCCTTTGTGTGCGTGTAATTGTGCGTCTCACCGCTGGTCTGCTGGGTCTGGATGAGGTTCGGGATTCTCCTGGTTTGTGTCGACCATCATGAGAGAGAGTTGGAGAGGAATCCATCTTAGATGAGCCTGAAATATATAACATTATAGACTTTTTAACAGTATACACTGCTATAACTGCTTATAAGTGCTCCAGATAAACCCTATCTAAAAAACATACACATTTTAATTTATTAATGATTTTTTTCTAAACGTGATTGCTCACAGGTATCCCACCAAAGGACAACTGCCATATTTGTCAGATTAAAGGGGTGGTCCAGAGTGTATTTTTAAGGGCTGACTGTGTTTATAAGATGCAAAGCAATGTGTGCTCATGCTTCATTTGTAGAAAAACCATAAATCTTACTTTGATCATATACAGCTACTCTGCTAACATGAAAACGACTGTCATATTTCCTAGATCCTCCGAAAGGCCCGCCCTCAAGAGGCTCTGATTGGTCAGCTAACATAATGTGCTAAGATTTGAGGATCAGCTCCACGTCAAAAAAGAGAAAGAATCCCGTCTAATCACTAGCAAGCACTGTGACTTGGCTGTTTGCTATTTGAGATGTAGAAAGCAGGGAAAGCAGCCGCATGGAGATGCACTGCAGTGCTGGTGAAGATTGTGGGTGTTTACAGGAGTTTGATGGATAAATACCAATTTGTAGCTAAATTGTTAATGTGCCAAACAGCATTTCCCATTGTTTACATCTTGCTACATCATACTGTTAACGCTAGAAACTGTGCGTGTAGTTGATCATTCATTCATTTTCTTGACAGCTTAGTCCCTTTATTAATCTGGGGTCGCCACAGCGGAATGAACCGCCAACTTATCCAGCATTTTGTTTTTTATGCAGCGGATGCCCTTCCAGCTGCAACCCATCTCTGGGAAACATCCACACACACTCATTCACACTACGGACAATTTAGCCTACCCAATTCACCTGTACCACATGTCTTTGGACTGTGGGGGAAACCGGAGCAGTGTAGTTGATCAATTTTAACAAATAAAAATACTCACAGATTGTGGTTCACAATCCACAGCTTCATCTATTATTCCTTTGAGGAATTTTTAGCCGAATCCAGCACTGATCTGGGAGAGATTCTGGAAGTTGTGCTTTGTTAAAAGCTAGCTATATATTTTTCAATATTTTCTGCTACATAATTAAAATAAAATTGCAAGCACTTCTCTCTTTGTCCTTTGGAGCCAAAATACAGAAACAGAACAAGCTCTGTGGAAAGAGCAGCATTTGGATGCTATTTAGCTTTCTCAGCTATAACATTACAGTGCCTCTGACCACGCCCCTTTGCTGCGTGGGCTGTGTGTGCGAGGTGAATGCGAGTATCCTGAGGTGTTTGTGTTTGTGATCTCACTAACCCGGATGTATTTTTTGTAGTCCTCAAACTTCGTTCGCTGTTGCCAAGCTAACTCTGTAAAAACCAATGTCTCCCTTTGCATTGAACTTTGAGCGTCTTACATTCAGAGATGTTGTTTATGTTCACACAGCTACATTACACATCAACTAAAGTTTAAAATATGATATCACAGTGGACCATTACTTAAAGCTTTCTTTTCCTAAAGGTTAACAATATTTTTAGCTCCAAACACAAACCTTTTTCGTATGAACATACATCACAATCAGTCTTCATCTTCGTCGTCACAACTTGACATTACCAAGACAACAAAACTTGTCATAAATCTGTCATGAGGTCATTATAATTGTATCATAAACATTTTTATGATCACGTTTTTAATGGAACAAATTGTATTTGTTTTAAAATATCTCATTGAAAGTGTCATTACTCTCTCAAATAATGTTCAAAAGCGGCATTAATATTTAATGACATTTTAATGACTAATTCAGCTTGTACCAGTGTAGCAGAGACCAAAAGAAAATAAGGACGCTCTTATAAAATTCATGATATATTTATAATGGCTTCATAACAATAATTTTAATGACAGATTTATGACAAGATGTCTTGGTAATGTCAAGTTGTCATGACGAAGACAAAAACAGGCTGTGGTGTATTTGTTTTTGTCAGGTTGTCATTACCAATGTCATCTTTGCATTTAAAATGTCGTAATTGAACGAATGACACTTAATGACAGTTGTTATAAGCAACATGTAATTCTTACACAGCTGTTTACACAATATTTACAATATATTTTTATATTTTAAATATATACAATATATTGACAATAATTTGAAGGATCAAGCTAATGTTTTAATACTTGCATGCAATTATTAAAAGCATTAATGAGTTAATTTTATGCTCAACATTTTTCTTAAACTACATTGAGTTATGCTATTGTGTTGAACTGGGAACTAGCAGTGACTACTGAAATGCTTGTGCCATGACAAACATTAATGCCAAATCAGGCATTATCTGTATGAAATTCTGTGTGAAACCCTGGAGGGCCCTTTATCAAGACATTTTTTATTGTGGCTATATATCTGCTGTCCTTAGAGTTAGGTGATCTGAAGTTTTACTGTGCTTGTGGGCAGATGTGCCACCACAATGTTTGCAAAACATGTCGCACACAACACTCACTGAGTATGCGGTGTCTCTCCAGAGAGCCGGTCTGTGGCAGGTTGGACATGATGCTCATGCTGTCTCCTCTCTCCCAGCGCTCATTGCGACTCAGATCTGGATTACTGACACAGAAAGAAAACACGGTGCAGGAGTCAGGCCAGTCATATGAGCTGTGTCACTTCAGATGAACGTGGGTGTGTATATATAAATAAATATACACGGTACACACTTTACCTTGCTCGGACTGGGTGTCTGATACCAGAGGAGAGATTTGTGTTCAGTGCAGTGGCTATAGAGGCTGTTCTCTGAGGAATCTAAAGGAAGAGAGAAATTAGGAATTATGGAGAAATTATGCATCAATCACGCTGATGTTAATTATTACAAGTGTAAATTAGCATACAGCTACCTTTGTATGCTATTTCAGCTACTACATACAGTTTATTTGCACAAGATGTTTAGTAAGCTTAATAAGGCCTGCATCAACCTTTTTCCCCACACCCCCTGATGCTTTACAGAGAGAAACTTCTGTTAAACTAAACAATAAGTGCTTAAAAAAGAACAAATTAGGTAAAATGAGAAAACTTTCACAAATAACTTTCAGCAGACCATGAATAACTGAAAGAAGAACTCAAAACAGTCTTACTGTAGGGAACACAAAGAGAAAATTATCTGGATGTGGCCACAGTGATGCTTCTGATACAAATGCTACATTAAAATGCCAAGTGTTCCAAAGGACTAATATCCAAAGTGTACAGAACTCTGTCTAATTAAAAAAAAGCTCTGTTTAACTGATGTACTTCTTCCTTTAAGTGTTTGAAGAGTGTGTGAGAAAATATGGTCTGAAACATGTGACGATTTGTTTTCTAAATGTACTTCATTGAATGTTCTTGAACTCAATAATAAATTCATTTACAAAGTTTACCTTACACCCTAACGTCTGAAAGACATTTACAGAAACTCCTCTGAGCTTTGTTTTAACTGATAAAAAAATGCAAAGGAACATTCCTGCACTGTTTCTGGTATTGTGACAAACAAATACATCACTACTAGGCCTCTTTAAGATAACATTTTGTTTTTCTCTGGAATTTTATTTGTTATATATTGGAGTAGAGAGTGTGTTGGACTCCCACACTAAGCATTTGTTTTTAATCTTGATTTATCTGGCAAAGAAATGTATATTTTATTGTGGTCATCTCCTCAGGTACCCTCCTTTAAGATGTGGTTGTCTCAAGTATGTATGCTAATTCCAGCCGAGAAACTCACCTATGACATACATCAAAAGTTTGATGACTTTTGCCAGCTGTGGACACCTTTTTGGTATTACATTAATAATTTCTCCTGATTTTCTATTCTATGGTGCATATTTTAGCTCCTTGCCTGACTGTATTATTCTGTTTACTTGTTGTATAGTTCGCATTTTTTTCCTTCTGTATAGCTGAGACTGTATTTGTATGTGCTGATGTAATAAAAAAACTGACGATTAATAAACAATAATAAAAAAAGCCAAGAGCAACGTTATTCTTGTGATGGATACAAATAAAACACAATCCAAACGCATCTCTCACTCCGTTTTCATTTTGTATAGGAATTATTCAATGCACTGTCATGGCAATTTGTAACTTTTTGATTTGCTAGCTAATTGGTATGAATCTGTATGATCTAGTTCCTATATTTTAGTATTATGTGGGGCCACTACTTTAAAAAAATATATAATAATAATATTATATTATTATATATATATATATTTTTATTATTTTTTTATTTTATTTCATGGTCTGTTGAAATTCCTGATTGGCAATAAAATAAGTTTAATGCACAGGTAGTTCCAGTCAGTTTTGATCACAGTTCGAAATAAATGCGCTTCCTCAAAATATTAGAAGTAACCATAGCAACTAAAATAAGATATTTGCCAGAGGATTTATTTCTCTGTAATGGGAACGCACATGTTGTTGAATGTGTTCAACAGCTCCTAAACTCCGCTTGCTCTCCACTGCTGAGCTCATTCATAAACCCAGCAGCTAGAGAGACTGACAAACTTTTGTCATTGATAATCTTAGGCGATGTCCACACGTATTTATACGTTTTATAAGTTTCCCCCCTTTCATTTAAAAAAAAAAAAATCTCTGTCCAGATGAAAAAGCAAAAATGATCTGTTATGCATGTTAAGGGCACGCCAAACCAACAGGCAGAGATAATGACACTTGTCCAAATGGAAGATTAAATTTTTTGTGATTAAATTGCATAGCGGTCAATGCAAATGTGAGAATAAAGAGTATCGTGATGAAAACGATGCTCAACACGGAATGCATTTGCCAAACGTGCAGAACCCAGCTGCGTTGGCCAATCAGAAAGTAGAAAACGCTGATGTCATGACACAAAAACTCTGGTTGTAGTGTACACACAACCACGCTGTACCTGAAGTTTCAGAAAATCTATACCTTGGCCTGAGTTTTCAGAAAGTTTCAGTTTCAGTCACTTAATACTGCATTTTTGTGTGGAAAATTAGCGAAACCTTGTACAAAAAAAGTGCTGTTTTGAAAATACCCATGTTTGTGTGGACAGGGCCTTAGGTTTTGTACTGGAGGTGAAAAAACTAAGTAGAATATTCTCTTAGCAGTGCTTACAAATTTTTTCTTTTGCAAAAGCAAATAGCTATTTCATTTAACTGCAAATTAGATTTATGAAATAGGATCGCTTTATTCTCTTCAAACACATATTTGTATGAATGAAATCATATCAATTAGCCATTTTTGAAACACATCAGGAAAAAGGTGAAGAACAGAGGAAACCAGTCTCACTTTAGGAGGTTGTTCAATCTCAGGAAGACGGATCCAGGGTCCCCGGTCGTCTCTCATTGGCCGGGACTGAGGGGCAGGAGTCTCCGAGGTGGGGTCCGAGTTTTGACGGACTAGTTCTCTGGAGTGTAGAGGACGAGGTGTGGGTGTGGGTGAGGGGTCCTGGGTGGGGAAGGCGGACATGGTCTTAGTGGGCTGATCACAAAGAGACTGAGAGCGAGGGACTGGAGCGGCGTATGGTTTTAACGGCACTAGATGGGCCATCTGGAACTATGGTAAATAGAAGGGGCGGACATGACATACGTCAAAGAAATCCAAAAAGGAAAGTGAGAGGGTGGAGAGGTTTTTAATAGAAGAGGCAAGTTATGATTTGTATTTGAGTTTGTTTTAGAGAGTGGAAATAAGTACAGATTAGTAGAAGTGTCAATGTGAGTGCGTCATGCGGAGAAGGGGAAACAGGCCACCAGGGTTGGGCAGCAGAAAAATGCAGGAGATCCAGCGCAGGATATGCAAGAGAAGAGGATGTTCCCCAAATGATGGAGGATTACACAGGAAGTGAGTGGGCCCACAGGAAAGAAAGAAAAGAAAAAAGAAATCATTGAAGAGAGTATAAAGTGTTAGCCAGAGCATGCAGCATTGAAGAAAATAAATGATGGCATCCTACTGCTAATCACTCGGCCTTTTGCTTCTAATTTTTGAATATTTTACCTAGTTTAAAATGAAATACCATTAATGACAATGCATTTATCAAAATAAACTACAAATCAACATTTGCTGGGAGAAAAATAAACATTTAGGAGACTTTTTTTCCAGAAACATTGATATAACTAATCCAAAAAGACGTTTATTACATTACACTATCTTTCTATTTCTAATAAATGCGGTTTGGTTGAACTTTAGCAAAGCATCGCAAAAAACAGATTCATGGTTCCAACAAAAATGATTGTTGCTATTTTAAAGGTGCAGTAGGTGATTGTCTTCAGAAACATTTTTTGTTGTGCTGATCGAAAGTCTCTTCACATTCTTATAGTAATGATAAAAGTAAATGATCTAAATGTTTTTATATGTATTTTTAGATTCTGGATAAGGCATAAAACTAAAAAATTTCCCATAATCCCAAAATTCTGATAAGTAGCTCAAACTGTCTGTCAGCGAATGTAGATTTGTACATCTGCGCACCTCTGTTCATGCAGATCTGCCACACTCGCGCTGCAGTCACGTGGACTTGAGTTACAGAGATAAAAACAAATCCTGAATCAATATTGGAGTTACTTTTGCCCGCTAAAGGAAGGATGACACCATGGCTGAAGTATTTCTTTTAGACAGGTAATGTTATGTTTTATAAGTACTTTAGTCACACAAAGCTTACGTAGACTTTGTTGTTATGAATGAATTATATGCACTGAAGTGTTGTTCAGCCACTGAATTCCTCCAGCGAAAGATTGACGTGACTACTTTCAGTTTCATAAGGGATCTTTTACAACATCGATAATGTCGTTTTTTTTTTTTACTTTAATAACAAAACATCAGTAAATAGCGCTATATCGCCTAGCCTGCTTTACTGAGCTAAAGTTTAATATTCACATTGGTTCATTTTTGAACAATGACAACCTCTGACGCGCTCCCTATATTGTTTACCATACTCTGAATAATCAGTCTGAAACAGCATGCAAGTATGGCTTAGTAATAAGGTTAATTTCTGCACGCCACTGGCCAATCACTAAGCAGTCACTTTAGGACAAATAATGTGAGAGAGTGAGACCAGCGATCCTTGCATGGTTGAAATATTGCACATTATGACAAGTTTTGCTTGCAACACTGAAAAGGTGCTAGGTATAATACAGTTTTTCGTTCAGAATTGTCATATTATAGAGTACTATAAAGTTTTTAACTGGCGATTGACATGATCTAGTGAGACTCTGTCATCTTTAATGTGCTCGTTCATAATTTCAGGAGGCGTGGCTTTGGACGGCAGGGGAGGGCTTGTGTTTCAAACATATTATGCTAATCGGTTAACATTTAGGCAGATCACCTACTGCACTTTAAACATTGACAATAAAAAATTACTGTATTTTACTGTGCTACTGTACTGTGCACTTAACTATGAAATTACTGGGTTATGTTAGGTAACTACATGGGTTAAGGTTAGGTTCAGGGGTAGGTTTAGGGTTAGTACATAGTTATTAGACAGTAAGGCCCAATCCTATTTTTGAACCCCTACCCCTTCCCATTGGCCCTTAAAAACAAGTGTGAAGAGGAAGGCCTTTAATATTTACCCCTAAGAATTGGGACAGCACTACAGCACCTGTACACGTCATCATATGTCATTGCGATCTCTTGCTTCATATGAGATCAAACCATCGCGACTGCTGTAGTTATTCCAGTTGTGTTATTTTTTGGTATTTATCTTCAAGAAATCACTGAAGGCGTATATCATGTTATCATAATGATCTAATGTGGCTATAAGTGGCATATTCATCAATGTAAACACACCAAAAACAACATTAACATTATAGCAGACACTGTAAAAAGCCCATTCCCAGCCACTAGACTTTTCTGACAGTATTCCAGTGTCATCGAGTGCCAGAATGTTGTGGGACTGCTATACAGGAGTTATTATAATGGATTGATTATAGATTGCGAAATTTAACGGTTTTTATTTTACCGGGTTTTTTTGAAGTATGATGGTAAAACATTAATGTGGTTATGAATATATTAAAACATGTGTTTGTTTGTTGAAAAAATTCATAATAATAATAATGACAAATAATACTAATTTGCCGATCTCCTTACTTCCGGGTGCAGCTATATTTCCGTTGAGGCTGGTGTATTCTGGGAAATTGTCTTGGCAGGGGCGATGCTAGGGGAGGGGAAGTTAGGACGATTCTAAGCGCCCATACATTTATGGGGCCCCCAGAGACATTATCAAGGGCCCGCTCCTGTACCCCCCACCATGATAAGTTAATTGTTGAACAAAATGCAACCCTGAAATGTTCTTGGGTAACCAACAACAAACAGCAGTGTATTCAAAGATATTAAAATGCTGGAGTAAATATTACTGGAGTAAATAAATATTTTTTTGTTGAAAAATAGTATTAGTATGCTGTTTATTTTCTGTATGTTCTATTTAATTTAATTATAATAATTTAATTTATAATATAATTTCATTTTTATTACGAAATCACAAATGTGGGACACAGAAATTTCAGATTCTTTAAATTTTTTTGACTAATAGTTATAGATTAAACAGTCAAAATATATGCACTGACAGCCCTATTAATTGAATCCCTTTTCTGGAGATTCAATGGAATTCATTGATTTTCAAAGGGAATGAAATGACAACTTGCACACCTTTCCCTGTCCACCCTGCGGCTCCACAGGTCTCTGCATGGGTGGCGTCTGTGCAGCTCCTGATTGGTTGATTGACTCGGAGCGGGATTGAATATTAGTGTCAGAGACCGTGGTGCAGATTTTGGGAGAGCCCTGTCTGTTCAGCTTACTGCGCTCCTCAACCTGAGGAACAAAGCAGGACAAATTGATCCAGACGGCTCATTTTAGATCGCTTTTACCCTCTGTGGTGTGCAAGAGTACCTCTCTAGCCCAGGCTGGTTTGTTGTTCTCTAGGTTCTTGCTATAGTGATACATCTGCGGTTTCTTGTCTTGCTGCTGCTGCTGTTGCTGTAGAGAGACCAGATAGGCGTGTTCCTGCTGTAACTGCCTCTGAAGCCTCTCCGACTGTCTCTGCTCCTCCAGCTGTTTACGCTTATACTCCTACACACACATGAACAAACAATTAATAAGTCATTAAGCAGCGAGATACACTGCACTGCGTTGTTTGCAGGTGGAAAAAAGAACTGCACAGTCAACATGCATACACATATATACACATAAACATGTAGAACGTACCCCTTCACAGCATGCAATTGAACAATTGTGTATTAAAGGGATAGTTCACATAGGAAGATATACTGAAGAAGCGCCATTGTCATCCATAGTATTATTGTCTTCCAAACATCTTCAGAATATCTTGTTTTATGTTCAACAGAAGAAAGAAATTCAAGGGTTTTAGAATTACTTGAGCATGAGTAAATGAGGAAATTGTCATTTTTGGGTGAACTATACCTTTAATGAATTATTACACACACAAAAAACGTAATTATTTGAGTGTTACATTGTATATATAAGATCATAGCTCACATTTACTGAAGATTCTGAGCAGTGTTTATTGTACAACTGAACGACAAAAGCAAAACATTGATCTTAGCTGTACGATTCTTCTTCAGTGTAGAGGGTATACAGTAATTATTGTGTATACTTATGTCATATTGCATTTTGATGTTATCCCAAATTAACAAATAAACTAATCCACACATTTTAAATGATAAAAATCACCCACTTTATATTGAATAAAACACAAAAACACATATGCAGAGGATTGTAAAGAAGTCAAGTTTGACGAGTCTCAATTTAGCAAAGATTCTCCTGCATTAGAATAGGGGTCTTGATTTATCTTTATATTGTACAGTGTTGTCTTAAAAAAATATCTAATGTTTGGGTCAGCGAAGTACTTTTAGTGAGTAAGAATGCATTGGTAAAGAGGGACAGAAAAGGCATGTTACATAACATCTGTACTTCATGCAAATGTCAATATGTAATATAATGTAATATAATGTAATATAAATATTTTGGTTTACATTGGTTACTTTGCAAGTATATTTTTAATGCTTGTTTACCAGTTTAAGTCTCAAATCAGTTATCTACTAATTTAAGTTAATTAATTTCATTTAAGTCAATATTCAAAGCCAAAGTGTACACATTATCAATGTATACTAATGAGGTGCTGCTTAGAAGATTTTCCCCAAATTCTTTCAATCTGTAGTCAATATTCAGCTTCATACGATTGAACTTTTTTTTTAGTTGATTTGAAAATGCTTGAACATTTAGATAATACTTATTTTATTCTCATTTGGAAGACTTTAAGCTTCAATTTAAGCCTTGGTTAAATTTAACATAAAGCTATATTTTATATCTCATATGTTTATTTCTTGTGTTCCAAAAAATGTCTTCTGAAGTAATATGATAGCTCCAAGAAACAAGGACATATTAAGCACATTTCAGAGCAATCACAAATAAGAGATACAGTAAAAAGATCAAATATAAATGTAAATATATTGGTTTATACTGATTACTTGGCAAGTGTAATTTTAATGCTTGTTTAGTTGAAGTGTCAAAACAGTTATCTACTAATTTAAGTCAATAATCAAAGCCAAAGCGTATACAAATTATTAAAGTATACTAAAGCTGTCTCCCTTTTGAACTCTGCCCCTCACTGACTCTTTTGCCCCCCCAATATACCCCCCACACTCCTCTAGCTTATACTCCTCACAATCAACTGCACTATTTAACATTTGCACATTTAAAGTTTGCACATATTCATTGCACTGATTCATTTACTTGAACTGTACATACCCACTGCACATGGACATTTGTAATTATGTTTATCTATCTGCACACTTCTGATTATTAATAGCATCTTGTACATATATTCATTTATTGTAAATCTGTTCATAGCAAATACAACCTGTAAATAATGTTCAGAGTACATCCATCTGTAAATATTACCATAGTTTTTCTATAACTGCACTTTATTAACCTATACCTATATCCTGCACTTGCTGCTATTGCACTGCTGGTTAGCCTTGTACTTGTACATGTGTAATGACAATAAAGTTGAATCTAATCTAATCTAATCTAATGTGGTGCTGGAGGGAAGATTTTCCCCAAAATTTTTCAATCTTGCACAATACTTACATTTAGAAGAATTTTACCTTCAATTTTAGTCTTTTAGCCTAAATTTAACATAAAGCTAAATTTAATATCTTATATCTTTATATCTTAACCATTTAATTGCCTGCTCTACCAAATGGTTAACCGTGTTTTTACTGTTTTAAATAATGACTGTTAAAGACAAACAAACATAATCCTGTCGCACTACTACACTTGATTTTGGTTTTACTGAAAAAAAAAAACATGTTAAATGACAATCTGAAATATTTTATAGAATATTTTATAAAAATAAAGATGATTTAGTATTCAAAAGTGTTTTATTTTGGTTTTTTACGCTACATACAATTTCTTACACTTCATATATTCCGATTTTTCATAGTATATTTATTAATTCCGGTATATTTACCATAAACTGACATATCTATCATTTGGTAGAGGTTGAAAATTTAGAAATTATGGGATGTGTTGAAAAAAATGCACTGAGTGTGTTAACTTATGACATTAGGAGGTAATTTCTTGGAGGGGCAGTTAAATGGTTAATGTAAATCTAAAAATATATATTAATGTCAAAGAATAAATGAAGACCCCTTTTCAGAAGATTTCAAGACAATCCTCACAAGCAGAGTCTAATGGCCTTGTAACATGAGACGCACCAAAGGACCGAGCAGACCAGAGCAAAGCAACAGAGGGGAGTGAAAGAAAGCAGTGTGTTTACCATTAGCAATGCCTGCTCCTGCAGTAATTGCTGCTGCAGTATCTCTAACTGCCGCTGCTCTTCCTCCAACTTATGTCTTATAAACTCCTACAGAGAGAGAGAGGGATGGAGAAAGAGAAAGAGAGAGAGAGAGAAATGGGGAGCAGTGAAGAAGGAGGAAGAGACGGATCAGAATAGACTCAAAAGGATGGAATAAAAAAAAGCTATTTGAGAGAGCGGACAGATGCACCTGTCTGTAGAGCCTCTGAAAATGGAGGCCGACATTTTAACATAGTGTTTCTGATGGGCTTTTTAAAATGGCTGAAGAAACCTTAACAGAGCACAGAGATTTCTCTTCACTTGCTCTTGTGGAGCTGTAACGTCACACTGCCTTGATAATCTTCAAATGGCGAGTGTTTACAAGTGGTTCCAGTCACTGTGTTGCGTATTCATGTGTATCTACAGTCATTTAAACTAAAAGGAGTGTGATGCGAGGCATTTACATGTGACTTGGCTTTGAAGAGAGTGTCCTGTGGCATATTGTGCACTAATTCATGCTGATTGGTCTTTTGTGTTTCTGTCAGTTCGAATTGAATTGAATGTAGGGCTGCACACGCTTCTCCCACACACACACACACACACACACACACACACACACACAGGCACGCACGCACGCACACTGCTGCCATGGCAACCACTCCACAGACATTCCAGGGCCAGAGCTGTGCTGAGTGGAACACCCACGCTTGGCCGTGATTGGATGGCTGCCTGCAGTTCTGTGGCTACGATTGGTCGGCTATCAGCAGTTGCATGGCTGTGATTGGTTACCTGCTCTCTCTCTGCCAACCTCCTGTCCTCCTCTCGTCTCATGTCATCGAGTCTCCGGTGAGGAGCTTTATCCTGTTGCTGCCGCACCATCTCTCTCTCCTTCCTCTGTTGCTGTGCATTTGAGAGAGAGAGATTAAGAGAGTGAGTCACTTTAACATATTTGGCTGAAATAATGAGAGCCTTCCTGTTGCTAAAAATCAGCCAGTGCTTTTGAGAGGGGAAATTAAAGGGGAAGAAAATGAGGAGCCAGGAAAAAAGACAGAAAGTGTAAGTGACGAAGACATTGGGCACCATTCTCGAGAGAAAGAGAGAGAGTATAGTGAGATTGGTGAGTCAGTGCACTGCGGCGCTGCATTCAGTTGGATAGTGGCTAGATGGTGCTAGCATCCCCATTCACAGAAGCTGCTTTATTTTACAGTATAACTCACTTCAATTGAACTGTCCACTGACAGCAGGACAAAGGCACTGCTCACACCTGGTATTAGGATGCATTTTGGTCAATAGGATCACAAGCGGAGAAGGGAAACACATTCTGGTTTACACCTGGTGTTTAAACACATCTCTTTTATCCATTTTCAACAACTTTTTCGATGAGGGCAGGTGCAACTGTATTGGCTTCTCTTGTCTTTCAATCTAATACTGCAAACGGTTTTGCCAATTTTCAAACTGTAAAGAAAATGATTAAAAGTACCAAATCAATTAAACACGCTTTATGTATGGGCTAGTTCACTAGTGGGCTTCAGCGATCCTGCAGGCGGAGCTTAAAATTAACTCTCATTATTATACTATAATTTTTGGATTTCATCATTACTGTGCTATATTAAAATGATTGAAGTAGCGCACTCCCCTGTTCTCTGATTGATTACTTCAAATTCAGTACAAAAACAGCCCTATTGATCACATCTAGTATACATAAGTCTGTTCATTCACAAAGTATGCGTGAAGTGAAAGTGAAAAGTCTCTCTTTGTGTAATTCATATGTTTAATATATTCGCATAGTTGTCCAAATTAATGTCCTGTAAGTGTTTTATAATGGACGCATGCCCATCCGAAGGATCTTGCAAGGCTCAATGGTGTTTCTGCCATAGAATGTAAACTAAACTTGCATATTCAGACACGCTCTGGTGGAGCGGTTCACTGTTCCTGTCAGCGATCTCCCAATAATATCCAGCAGCAAACTCAACCGCCAGACTGCCACGTTTCAACAGATTTAGGGTGTTTAACTGTATTTTACATTTGTCTGTATATTTTTGAATAGTAGATGTTTAATAGTAGATATTCAGTCAGTCCAGATTAAAGCAGAAGCTGGTCTAGTTTTATATACAATTAAATTTAAATAAAATATATATATATATATATATTTATAATATGCTAATAATAGAAATTAATATAAGGCACAACAATTGTACTATGTATGTATGTATGTATGTGTGTATATATATATATATATGTATGTATATGTATGTATATGTATATATGTATATATATATATATATATATATATATATATGTATATATGTATGTATATATGTATATATGTATATATATGTATATATGTATATGTATATATGTATATATGTATATGTATATATATGTATGTATATGTATATATATATGTATATGTATATATATATGTATATGTATGTATATGTATATATATGTATATGTATATATATATATATATATATATATATATATATATACATACACACACACACACACACACATATATATATATGGTAATAAATAGCAATTCATACAATTTTAGAGAAAATGTCAGACAGGTGGGTCTTCATTAAATTAATCGGAGAAAGCAGTGGGCGCCAAAGTGAAAAAGGTTGAGAACCCCTGGGCTAGTTTATGCACTGAGCAATGAAAATAAAGACAGAAACCCTCCTTGCCCTCTATTTCTAATGAGCTCCTAATATAATGCTCCAAAATGTATACGATTTTACAGTTTTAACATGTATATACATTTCTGTCCTAAATTTTTAGGACTTTTAGTTTAGTTTAGTGTCTTTGAATAAAATCGTTATGGAAAGGATGAGGAATTTACTACGCAAAAAGATCAACATCAACAGTTTTGCAGGCTGAAATCATGTTTTTTTGTGTACTGCTTTGAAAATAAAACTATTAACAGAACAGTAGCTGTGTTTCCATCCAAAGATGCGAGTTAAATTTATGCTCAAAACTCGAACATCGCATTAAAGACATGTGAATAAAGCGGATTTCCATCCAACGAGTCAAAGAGATCAAAATCATCGCTTCCTGATAAACTGGCGCCAAATATCAAAAGTACAAACATAATTTGCTGCGGTAGGAGAAGCTGCATGAAGCTGCATGAATCTTTTTTCATTTAATAAATGACTTGCGCCTCAGAAAACAATGCCACACGTTTTTTTTATTTATTTTTTTTTAAGAAATATATTTGGACAGGTAAGAGAACATTGAGCTTCATACATTTTTGCCTCTAAAAAGAACCTAAGATCATCAAGGACAAGGTTTAAATCCATCTGAACAGGCCATCTTTAGTGGTAGTTTAGATGCATTTGACCACATATAACTCCACACTACAAAAGCTATTCAATCTATTGCAATAACAAACGCCTTTGGATGTGGTCAAAAGTGGACAAGCTCAAAACGTTTCACATCCCATTTATAGCTGTACTTTGTACTGTCCACTTGTGATCGGATTGACAAAAATGCATTTTAATACCAGGTGTAAACAGAGCCAAACTGTATTTGTGGAAAAATTGTGGAATCCAAAAGTTACCAATTTTTTTATAAAAAAAAATATTGTAATACTTAAATATCTTTACTGTTGCTTTTGATCAATTGAATGCATATTTGATCATTTAAATATTGGCACCAGACACACATATAGTGATAAAAGCCAAAATAGTACATTTAAATCATATATATTTACAGAACAAAACACTATTTTGTAGAGGGGGGTTGAAATGTCTTTTTTTCCTTAAGACTCAAAGTGAAATAATTTTTTTTACATTAGGAAGAAAATTTAATTAAACCAATATTACTTGTTCTGCTATTTCTCTTTGAAAAATGTATGCAAAATGGTTTGGTTTTTGAGATTTGAAAAAGTGTACAATTTAACATTTTACTCTTTAAAAAACGATTCCAACATCCATGGAACCAAATTTTATATTTAAAAAAATAAAAATAATTACATCGTTCAGAAACCAAAACCTAAAATGATAATAAAATATATTTAATACCTCTTGAGTTACGGGAATGCAAACTTTGGGGGGAAAAAAAAAGTCACCATTGTCATTTAATGCAGTGTTTCTCAACCACGTTCCTGGAGGATCACCAGCTCTGCACATTTACATTAGGTGCGTCCCAAATTGCATACTTATGCACTATTCTATGCCATTTTGAAGTATAAATAGTATAAGTAGCGCGCTTACACTGAAAACTCTAAAAAATAATAAGGGCACTTTAAATACCCGGATGATGCATTTGTTCAACCGGTAAACAGAAGTGTGGAATGTTGGACACTTCCCACACTCAACAGCCGCCGCTTTGCTCAAATAGCAGAAGGGGCGGAGCTTTCAGGCACTGATGTTGGATTACTTTATTTATTTTGGATTGTGAAAGCAGTATTTCCCTACGAGAGTGATTATACCACCTCCCGATAGTGAATACGGTTGTACTCATGGCAGGTATTCTTTGGCACTTTGGTCATTTATTTCACTAATTTGGCAACGGTCAAACATCATCAGGAAAACTGTTTGAATTTCCGCTCAGTATAAAAACTACTTTGGGATGACACTACAAACATATACTATGCTGTCGAGTGTGTAAGTGCATAAGTACATAGTGTATAGTGTGTCATTTGGCACGCAGCTCATGTCTCTTTAACCAAACACATCTGATTCAGATCATCAGCTCATTAGCAGTGACTGAAAGACCTGTAATGGGTGTGACAAAGGAGACATCCAAAACATGCAGTGTTGGTGGTCCTCCAGCAACGTGGTTGAGAAACACTGATTTAATGTAACAAAGATAATATGTTATTAAAGATCCTGTGAAGTGCTTTGCAATATGCATTTTTATTCAATGTTTGACATAATCTCAACCCGAAACACAAAGAGAGGGTGGGACAGTGTAGCTCCTCCCCTTTAAAACAAACAGCCAATAGTGTTTTGTCTTATCACAGCTCTGCCAGTGAGAGTGGTTGAGTTCAAGCGCATCAAATGAAAAGCATCTTGAAGGGGGCGAGGCATGTCAGATACTAGAGAGCAATTCATTGGTCAAGATTTTTATTAAATTTTTTTTAAAGATTTATTTTTGGCCTTTTTGCCTTTATTAAGTGGATAGAACAGTAATGAGACAGAAAGCGAAGTGGGAGAGTGAGAGGGGGAGGGACGGGAAATGTCCTCGAGCCAGGATTCGAACCTGAAGTGCTACTGCACCATATGTCAGCGCACTAACCACTAGGCTATTGCGCTGACTCATTGGTCACTCATTTGATTGAAAACTATAGCGTGAGGTGACATAAATAAAACCATTGATCCAGATGGGCGAAAGTGACAAAATACAAGCTTTACATGTTTATATCAGGTTTATATCTTCTAAATGCGAATTTTGTAATTGTTTTGGAGCACACTAGCTTATAAATATCCTAAAAATTAATAATACTGATATTAACATCTAAAAAAAACTTTATTTTAATTTCATGCGACCTTTAATAGACATAACCAGCCTCTGTGTATATTAAATAACAATGCGGCAAATTTTCTAGCCATTTTCAAAAGCCTCTAATTTGGTTCAAAGTCTTAGGTGAAACTTTTTTTTCTCTCAATTTTCGTCCTCAATACAAAAGTGTATTAAATATTTTTTGCTTTCATCAGCATTTTTATATTATATATATATTGTCATATTTAAACACGTACAAAAAATAAAAAAACTAAACTATACGCCAAAAAGAT
Source organism: Danio aesculapii (assembly GCF_903798145.1). NCBI lineage: Eukaryota > Metazoa > Chordata > Actinopteri > Cypriniformes > Danionidae > Danio > Danio aesculapii. The sequence continues at coordinate 45,895,424 of NC_079439.1, read as the reverse complement.
TTGACACAGAATGACCCTTGTTTGCTTTTTTCAGTATTTCAATACTCAGCTTAGTAGCCTCCAGCAAACATGTCTTGATCCCACATGGTCTTGATTTAATTAGCTTAGCTGTGAGGAGCTTGACTTTGAGAATCTCTCCTAGCGATCATGAACACAATGAGCAACAATACTCCGTACATATCAAATACACACACTTCTTTGTGTTATGACCTATTCATCACCCTGTGATGTTCACGTTACCTGTGATGTGACAACCACCGTGTCCTTCCACAGTCATGCAGTGACAAAGTGGGGTGCTATGCACTAATTCAATTAAAAGTTTAACGTTAGACGGTATAAAGGCTTCTCAGTCGTTCAGCTGGTTTCCCTCTCTCAAATTCACCTCCACGTACCTCAAGACATTCCACAGATACCACCCTGAGTTCACCCTAATGAAGAGAGAGCAGCTCCAGATAAGAGAAAAATGTTGAGCACTTCAACAAACACTGCTGTAAAACTTTCCGATGTGATGTATGCCTTTTAAAGCATGGTATGTTCTCGTATCGTATCTTCTCATATAAACTTTAAGCTCTGATAGTGGGATGCTATGATGTTCAGGCCAACTTTAATAGCCAAGATGATAGATTCTAAAATATTTAAAAGACAAGATCTTCCAACAACCAAAATCTTTTTCTTATATTATCACTGGTCATTAGAGGTGAGCAATATGACCAAACTTAAATTTCATTAATTGAGTAATTTTATTTCACGGTAACAATATATTTCAGGACAGAGCTGTTTAAGCAGGTAGTTATTCCAGAAAATCAACAAAAATAAAATGTTAAATAATTAGACGTAAATATTTCAGAAATGAAAAGGTCTTTTATTTGGAGCCTGTTAAATATAATAGGGATGAACAATAATGTATAGTTTCAACTTCTTTTGGCTTTTCCTTTTCTGTTTGTGTGTTTATGTACAAAGTGTTAAAGTTACTTTGCAGTAAGGTTGGAGATTTTTATTTCTCAGTACGTATTAGCTTTGGGGTTGGTAAAAATATTGAGTTTGGTACCAATCGATGCTGAAATTTGAAAAACGATGATATCCCACTAACATCTTAGTGCTGTTGAGCATGTTGTTAAACACCGCTGATTGGCCATTGTGTTCTCAACATTAGAGGATTTCAAAGCTGCATAGATCAGTTGATCTATATCTATATCATATATCAGCTCATACACAGACTAGCTGATTGATGTGTCTTTGAAATGCTCCAGTGTCCATGTATCTGTGTTTGTACTCGATGAACAGTGGTAAAGAATGGTAAACACAATGGCCAATCAGCACTCAAATATGAGTGGGAAATGGACGTTTTTAAAATTTCAGCACCGATTGGTACCAAACTCGATTTGGCTTTTGACAACACAATAAAATAAAAACCGACTTGTAAATTTTATAACCCCGATTGATATTTTGTTCCTAGATAGAACTAACATTTTTTCTTTATTTTGATTAGTGTATCACAGCAGCCCCTGAATAAATGTCTCATGGGGCAGACAATAGGACCAGCAAAGGCTGCTTAGGAGTGATATTGCAAAAAAAAAAAGGGATAATAAAGCAGATACTGAATTAAGCTCTGTATGATTGATGCCACAGTAAATAAGTCAATATTTTTTCTTATATTCAGAGCAATTTATTAAACTACACTACGCATTTTATGGAGTAACTTGATGTTATTGGTGAATTTTACATGTTATATACTAATTTATTTTCATTTTCCTTACGTAAGGTTTATAGCACACCCTGTGAATCAGTCATCCTATAGGTGGGCATTAGGGCTTGCGGGAGGCTACCAGAGTCTGTAGCACTACATAAGATACCATTTAATTTACTGAGGGATATTGTACACAGAGTTATTCTGTAGTTACATTCAAGTCCGTAATCCAAAACAGTTAATCTAAATCACAGGTAAAATTCACCTCAGATCGATTTGCCTGATCTTACAATGAGCACTCCAGTCAGAACTTCCCTGTCTCAGGCATACAGGATGTGAAATAGTCACACTCAGTCACATGTTGTGGTATACATGGAATAAAAAAAATCTATTACAGTTGCATAGTAACAATATATACCATCATACCGCCCAGCCCTACTTAACAAAACATAGTCATAACATAAACCTGTATCACTTTCTTTTTGTTCAGCAGAACACAGTACATAGTGCACTTTTGTATAAATATAATGCAAATAAACCTCCTAAAGCTGTTCATTTTCAGGAAGGTTGCAAAATGAATCATTAAGGTATTATACAATTGGCTCATAGGGCTTGTCTTCTTAAGTCATATGATAGCTCCACGAAAGGAGGTCATACCATTCAGAGCGATCACAAATAAGAGATAAATAGATGAATATACATGGAACAAATATTTTGGTTATTTTTGGATTGCCATCATTTTGGGTGAACAATCTTAAAAAGTTTGGCAAGTAGACTTTTAATGCTTGTTTACTAGTCGAAGTCTCAAACCAGTTATCTACCTAATTAAAGTCAAGTCTCAAGCCAGCTATTTACTGGTCAATTAGTCTGACTTGACAAGTAGTTTTGTGAAGAGATATTTTACCTGGCATTATTTGGGTTTAACACTCAAACAAAACAATTAATAAGTTAATGAAAAAAATCCTTGGCATGCAAGTAGCTTTATTCAAAGATATGTCATGATTGGCATCATTTTGGGTGAACAATCGCAAAAATAACCAACTAAACTGTTTGGCAAGCAGGTTTCTGCTATTATATTTTATGATTGGCATCATTTTGGGTGAAAAAACACTGAAAAACGATAAATTAATAGTAAAATTGGCAAGTAGGTTTATATATGTTGTGTTTATATATGTGTATTTGTATATATGCATGTATATTTTTATCTATCTATCTATCCATCCATCCATCCATCCGTCCGTCCGTCCATCCATCCATCCATCCATCCATTCGTCCATCCGTCCGTCCATCCGTTCGTCCATCCATGTTTACATATGCTATATGTTTGGCAAGTAGCTTTTTATATTTTATGATTGGATACCCATTTTCTTTGAGAAATCATTGTAAGTTGGAGTACCTCCTCTAAGCGTCGCCTCTGCTCTTTCTGCTCCTCTATGCGTTTCTGCCGGTCGTGCAGCAGCTGGCGTTTGTGCTCCTCGGGGTCTCTGCGCTGAGCGGCGAGCTGCGCCTGCTGTCTCTTTAAGGCCTCTGAACGCTCTTTATTTTCTTGCTGCAGCCGCAGGAAATCCCTCCTCAACGTCGACTCACCAGGAACATTCAAAATAGAGCTTCAGAGAGACATAAACAAACAGAGGAACAGTCAGCTGACATAAACACAGTTTGGGGAGTGGAGATATGAAGTTTTGTGGTTTGCAAGGAAGACTGGACATCCAATTCTCACAGTTACATCGAGGACATGTACTCATGTGCAGCTGGTAAAAAGGATCGATCCATGTGGAGTAATAGGATTATGTTTTAATGGAAACTTCTGTGTACATTAATGGAAACATGCATGCGCATAAAACACTACCCTAAACATATCCATTAAGGGTGAAGGGTGTAATTGCAGCCCCAAAGCACCAAGTATAATTGCAAAAATAATGATTGTTTTAAAATAGCATGTGTGATGTTTTGACAAAGAAGTCTCGTCTCAAACAAGCAAATGGTTTATTTGGTGTTGACCAACTCAGACTTGTACAGACAAGTACAAAACAAATTTAACCCCTAATAAGTTCTCACAAACTCTTCACAAAAGTTGAATTTTTATCATTTAATTCATGCCTCAGATCAGTTTTGTACTCTAAACAGATAATTGTAAAATTATCCATTATTTTAAGTTTCAAGTGATTAATATACTACTTTAAGTCAAGTCTGAAGTCAGTCATCAGTAACATCATCAATTACTTCTATAGTCTATAAACGATGATCTAAAGTCTATAGAACAATCTACTTCTACAAAGTCAAGCCTCAAGCTGGTTATTGGTTATCAAATAGTTTAAGTCTCAAGTCATTTTATCAATAAATGAACTATTTTAAGTCATGTCAATTATTATCTAATAGTTAAAGTAGCGTGTTTAGACAAAATATATTAGTTATTAGTTCTTTGTGTAGTTTAGTTATCTACTAGTTAAAAGTCTCCAGTCAGTTATTTGCTAGCTTAAGTCTCAAGTCAATCATCAGTGACACTATGATTTACTTCAAGTCTTTTGACAATTATCTATTTGTTTAAGTCAAGTCTCAAGCTGGTTATTAACTATTTTAATTGATTGATTAGTTCAGTTATCAACTTCTTTAAGGCACAAGTCAATTCCTATAAAAGACTATAGAATACACAAGACATGTCACTCCTATAGTTTTAAATGGGGAAAAGTGTAGCGGTTAATATGGTGAATGAAACTGTGATGCATGTATTTTGGGACTGTGACATGAATACGACATACTGGAAAGAAACCCACAAATTAGATCAGATTATTGGTAAACCTTTGGCCCTATCTCCAGCCATTTATCTTCTGAATTGTAAATCTGCATTACATCTTATTAATGGACTAGAATCTGTGTTACACCTTTCTTACACATATCTAGCAAGATAAATTGAGGATTTATTGATACATTGACAATATTATTAGACCATTTTTTCCACTGGTAAAATCAAACATTTATCATTAGCAGATTCCCTTACACATTTTATTCCACGTTATATAGGCTAGAATACTTGTACTAACACATTATTCTTTTGCACACTCTCTGTGTTCACTATAAAAGTAAAAAAAAATCATCAAATCCTTGTAGTAAACATAACTTTAAAATGCAATATGATCATTTAAATGATGTACATGCTTTCGGTTTCACTACAAAGAGTGTCTCATGTTACCGTGGCATGTTGCCGAAAAAAAATTACTACCTGTGTGGCTCCTGACTATCGCTCTGTGTAGCAAACTGAACATTATTTACAACTTTATTACCCCTTATTCACAGCCTATGCAGGTTCTGTTCATTAAATGCACATCCTTTCTGTGCTAAACAAACAACTCACAGACAGCTCACGTATGATTTCACAGCCGCGAATACGTCATTATATGAAAACAAATGAAATTCTTGGGTGAATTATACCTTATAAATACAGTATGATGACTGTTCAATGTCATTAGTAGTCTGAGCATGTCCACATTGCTGAGCAACATATATAAAACAATGTAAGAACTTATGCGACCGCCTTTATGCTTCTCTCTGGAACTTGAAGATATAAATGGCTGAATCGTAGAAATGCTGTATTAAGAAGTTTGAATCGAGATTGTGATATTTTGGCAATTAATCGTGCATTTAATCATATTAATGTATACGCAAATGTATAATCAAACGTTATAAACGTATAATCGCATTTAAACGTAGCAATTAATCGTATAGTATTTACTATATATTACTATAGCATATTTTCATGTGGGTGTCTGACAGCTGAAAATAGATCTGGTAGCAGTTATCGCAGCCTGTGTTACTTTTTACCTTGCACTTTTTTGTTATTTATTATTTATTTAGGATTTTAGCATTTTCACATTCTAATTCCAATGCCTAATTATTAAATTGTTCAAATGACTATAATTAAATCAAATATTCTTAAGAATAGAATATTAGGTATACTTTGAAAGAGTGTGCTTACATTGTGATGATTATCTGGCATTATGTAATGAGTGGCATAAAATGGTCTTATGATGATAATAATATCGTTTTTGGAGCAACATATCATACAACAAAAAGCAATCGTGACAGGCCTACTTACTGCTCAAGTTAATAAGATAACAAAAGGTCAATAACACTGTAGTTAAAACCTTCTTGATGGAAGCTTCTGAGGTGTTGTGTAGTGCTATGTAGGGTTGAGTAAACACAGATGCTGCCATGTTTACCTGGATTCTCTCTCATCTCCTCTGTTCTCGTCCTCTTCATCACTGCCGCTGTATTCATACTCTGTCTCCTCTGAAAGGAATCCAGACAAAATGCAAAGAAGAGATGCACAGAGTGAGAGGTGGGCAGTAAACAATGAGAATGGCTATTGGCATTAATATAATATGGCATAACACAGTCTATGCAGACAGCCTAAATCATCAGTGCTCTTCCAAACTGATAGTGTATGAACTCTAATAACACTGCTGAAGGCTGCTGGGTGATGCTTCCATTTTTAGCTGTTCCTCATTCTCCATATCCAGAATAAAACATAATTCGAGCCCAGCTGTGCTATTCGATTACACTACTGGCCACAGATCTCGTGTGTTACTCTAAGCTACATGAATTATAGACAAGTGACACATTGTGCTGTGAAGTGAGCTCTGATTGGACGGGGGATTAGTGATGTCTCTGCACAAAGAGTCTTTTACACATTCTGAAATCTCCAATGTGTAAACAAATGGATACATTATAAATACAATTCAAAGGTACCATAAAATGAAATCTTTATATACCTATTAGGAATGTAATGATTCCTAGTTAGCCCTATACGCTTATTTCACGTGGCCGCCATTTTAAAGAACCAAAGCGAGGCTGCGGTGGGAAGAAACCCGGAAGTATAGGACAAGGACTGTACACATTACAGTAACATGCTGTGGAGTACACACCTCCAGCTGTTGCCGAGATTTCAAAATGCAGAACTGGTGTAAATATCACTTCAATATCATTCAGTAAGTTTAATTTAGAAAATTAAAAGCAATTTAGCATCAAACAACATCACAATCTCTTTAAGAGTAATATGCTCAAGTGTCCTCCTAGGCTTCAGATCGTGGCAGCAGGTAAACACCGTGGGGACGCTTCCCTGCTTCAGTCTATGTTACCCAGTGAGCGATAAAACACTGTAGCACACCCTCGTGTTGTCTGTAATAGTGTTGTCCCGGTACTGAAGTTTTAAAACCATCTATTTCCCGCTGAGTTAACATTGAAGCGCCGCTGAGCGCAGATGACTCGACTGATCTTCACGGCTACTTCGCGTTCCAGTCTCCTTGTATCTGTGTTTGCACTCAGTTTACTGCCCTTCACCCAGTGCAAACACAGATACACGGAGACGCGAACGCGAAGCAGCCATGAAGATCAGTTGAGTCATCAAGCAGATCGCTCGGCTCGTCTGTGTTTGTACTCGGTAAACAGCGGAGGGTGAACTGATGACCTTCTCGGCCAATCACAAGCTATTCTGTTGATCACGTGAACACAATGCCAAATCAGCGCTGTTTTAAGAAAGCCATCAACAGTGCCTTAAATGTTAGCGGGAAATTGATGGTTTTTCTTTTAATTCAGTATCGTGACAAGTCTAATATAGTGAAAGAATAAGTTCATTAACTCGGGTTTGATAAATGGCGTCTAAAACGTGTGTTTGGGAAAGAAAACGCTAGCTAACTAGTGCCATTTCCCTTAACTTAGCTGAAAATGAGCTCTGATATCCCTTTTTATTTTCACCATTTATTCAGAACAGACCTTCGGGTCACTCGGAAGGCGGTGAAATGATAAATTTGTGTCACTTTCTCTTCGCTGATAAGATATACAGCAAGCTACACAACGTTCCAATGTAACTCCCAACGATACTTCCGGGTTTCTTCCCACCGCAGCCTCGATTTCGCTTTTAAAAATGGCGGCCGCGTGAAATCAGTCTATGAGCATAGAATCACCAAGAGGCAACACTCTAGTGCGATTTGGGAAACAGCCACTAGATGGCGCAGTGGCCATTTTGGAAATTTCAACAGAACAACAGCATACTGTATAATAAGTCTGTAAAATTAACTATTAAAAGTGCTGATGATTGTGATCGTAAGTGTTGTATTGTCGTCTTTCAGGTTGTATCTCAGCTTTAATGCGCTTTTTAAATAAATAAATAATAAACGAAGCAGCTGCTTGCCATCGAGACGGCAATAAGATCCAATGGACGGCCGACTGCTTTCACTCCAAAATGGTGGTAGAAATGTTGAACGAATCGCAATACATTTTTTGAACAGAGGGGGAGCTGTGTTTACAGATGCAAACTCGCTTTACCTGCACATACAAGAGGTGGGGTTGGCAGAGTAAAACGACAGTGGTGGAGTGCGCCAGACAAAACACAAACCGTGTGCAAATACTGCAGAAATACGTTAAACCGTCAGCACAATGAAAAACAGATGTCACAGACATGCATACGCTACGTCAGAGACGTCTATATGCTATATGTGCTACGGGGATCACATGATGCATCATAGTGAAAGTGTGAAGATGTTTTTCAGACTGAAAGAGAAAGTTGTTCTGTTACAAAAGCAGGTATTCGATTATTTCTACCACCTTTTTCAAATAAGATTATGCATATTTTACTTATTAGCTTATTATTATTGAATATTTAAAACGTTCAAGATTATCTCTTCTTAAATGTTTCGCACTGATACTTATATCAATTAACTATACTAGTAATATTAATTATTCACCTTCATAATCATGTTTAACTATTGTCTCTATCCTACAATATAATTAGTCATTTTATTAATCAGTTTTTTTTATGCCAGTGGCCAGTCCCCTGAATCAGACCACTATTGACCACCTCTGTACCCGCTGCTCTCTGGTTTAAGAAAGGCTTTCCTCTCCACACCGGTCATCTCAGTCCCCAGTGAAACAGTTTTCTCTTCAGTAGGGAGCATTGTAAATGTGCAAAGATCTCTGCTTATGCCAGAAAACATAGATATGTTGATATTTCTTTTTAAAAATGTAAAATCCCAACACAGTCACAGTTTTAATTTGTTTATATTAATGAGCCTTCTTTAGTTTGTTTTATTATTATTAAATTTATAATTTTTTAAAAAGCAATTTTGTTATGGCAGAAAATATATTATTTTTCAAAAAATGTGCAGCATCCAAGAAAAAAAAGGGGGCTCTTCACCTTAAATTTGTTTTTAAATAATTTTTTCAAAAATATTTGTGACTAAATCGTATCGTGAGATTAGTATCGTGAATCATATCGAGTCTTGAGGCAGGTGAATCATTACATCCTTAATACCTAGGTATACAGGTAGCTGAATAATAATAGTTCAGAATATTAGAAATGACATACTATGAGCTTCAAACCCCCTTGTTTTCATAAAAATCTTAGTATAAAAAAAAAATCAAATAAAAATTATGACCATCCACGCACCTAGTTGTGTTTAACAAGCCAAAGTTTTCTATTGAGATTATAACAATTATATTTCCTTTTTCTTTTGGTTTATCTAAGCTTGGATTAAACATACGATGTAGTGGGACCCTCTTAAAAAAACAGAAAGGCACGGAGACTAAAAAGGTTCTGCGAGACAGACAGCCATGGATCTCATCTATTTACAGCTCATCAGAACACAAAATGTAGGACATACGAGGTATAGAATTATTCAGTGCCACCTATAAGAGGCATAAAGTCTGTTTACATGTATATTTTGTTAACTTAGCGTGTGTATTGTTAAATTTGCCATGTTTCTAATGAGGCAACAAAGACATGTAAACTGCAGAGTATGAGTGTTTAATGCAGGTTAATGCATCGTGTCATATCACTCAGCTCTTACTGTGATTTTTCTTGAGTGAAAAGATGTCAATAAACTTTGCTAAATTCATCCATTTATGCAGAGGTTGATGTTGATTCCTGCCTCTGTTTTTACATACATTTAAGCTTCAAATTACAACTTTAAATACATCTGTTGGTTCCTTTTGTCAAGTATAATTATTATTTAGCCTATATTTCATCTATGACACAACTCAAACTAGATTAGTCACCGTGGCTTAAAAATGGCTCACTAATTCTGATAGCAAAACTGATTCACCTCCGGGATCATTAATCAAGAATTTGTTTTCTTAAATGCTTGAGGTTACAAGAGAAGTTTTATTGTTCTTGGTTTATGATTATTCGTAAAAGATGACATAAAACAACACAAATGCACATACCTTTTTCACCACGTTTCTTGCGTGTTCTGTCGATGTGATCTTTGAGCTGGATGCGGACTTGTCTTTCAGTGGGCTGGTCTCTGATGAATGAGTGTTTCAGGAGCTGCTCAGTGGATGGACGATTCGGATATGACTTTACCAGACAGCCCTCGATGAAGTCAATGAACTTCTTGGACCTGAAAGTCAACAAAACAAACATTTTATTTTGAGTAGGAAAGACCATCCAAGACCAAATCTGATTATAGAAAAAGTTTTGAACCGTTGGCACAATTGTTATTTACTCTTTTGTGTGCTCTAGATACATCTTACAATAGCTGATCAAGTAACACATAAAAAAAAAAAAAATAAATAAAGTCCTTAAGTCATCTGAAATGTGCTGTAACTTTTATTATAAAAGGGACTTATATTCAACCAAGCAACAGATGAAGATCTGAATTGGTGTCGAAAGAAAGAGGCAGGCGTTTGTAAAGTTTCACATTGACAATTAATGTTGCTTACAGTGAACGCATCATCATTTGATTCATGTTATTACTGTACATTATTTTGTGTTCTGAATACTGTTGTAATTGAATGGATTTGTTGCAGAGTAAGGAGAACTAAAATACATGTTTATTTTGTTTGTAATAGTTATATTTTATTAACTTTGTCTTACACAAATCTAACAAACCAGTTTTCATTTCCTTTCAAATATTAAATTTTTGACCTGACTTAACTGTTTTAGGTTTCATGTATTTGATGGAAAATAAGGTCCATTTATTTTTTATGCCAAACAAATGGCAATTTCAACAGTGTATGAAAAAGTGAACTCTGCGGTGAACTCTTCTGATTTAAATACATCAGCCAGGTACAGCTAGCAGATCCTGTTAAGATGAGATCATTTCAAAAATATGCCAATTAGCTGTGACAGTAGCTTCGGTTGCTGCTAGAATGTGCTGAAAATGACCAACAAATTAGCAATAGTTTGCATTGTACTGTACTTCATTACATTTTCAAAAAAAAATGAATAGTATATTACAAAAATATTACAAAAATGTATTTTATATCTTATGTTTTAAAAATATTAATAACCATAACTGGTTTGCTTTGTTAAAAACGTATTTAATGAGAAATATGAGCACACCAACATTCAAAAGTTTGATGTCGGTGTGAGTTTAAAAAGTTTCTGCACACCAAGACTGCATTAATTTGATTTGAAAAAAATAATACTGTGAAATATTATCATTTAAAACTTCGGTTCCACACTTTTCTGTTATTAAAAAAAGAAAAGCTTGATAAAAACTTTATTAATTAATAATGTCATTATAGTCCTAATCAATATAATTCATCTTTGTAGTAATAACAAATATATACACTACCGGTCAAGGGTTTGGGGTCAGTAGGATGTTTTAAATTAAGCTTATCTTGCTCACCACGGCTGGAGGATTTATTCATCAAAAATACAGTACAAATTGTAAAATTGTGAAATATTATTGCACTATAAAATAACTGTTCAAAAGTAGTCTAATTTAATTTAATAATGTATTCCAGTGATTTTAAAAGATGAATTTTCAGCTTCATTATTCCAGTCTTCAAAGTCACATGATCCTTCAGAAATCACTCTAATTTTAATGATCATTAATTATTATTTTTTTATTTATTATTAATTATTATTATAATTATTTTAATATTTATACATTTTTTAAACAGTTCAGAACAAAAAACAAAACAATATATATGATTATAAAAATATATATATATATGATTAACAATCTTATTTATGGTTGATAAAATGTTGTTATATAAAATTTTGTAAAGAGTTACAGATCAAAGATTATCAGGCTCCACATAAATATAAAAGCACCACAGTAAAATTAAAACATTACATTTCTTCTTAGCCATTTATTCCTGTATGCAGAAATTGTATAGGCTTGTTGTCTTAAGGAAAGTGTCAGTACTTCCATATCATACACCTCTTTTACAATATTAATATTATTAATGGTAACAGTAATAAAAGCAATAATGACTGTAGTAATCATTTCATTTGAAACCACATTCAATAAGTGATAAATATATATTTAATAAATAAATATTTAACAACTTTTTTATATTTAATAAACGTCACCTTGATGAACAAAATAATTTTCTTTAATTTAAAAATAAATAAATAAATTGACTGGTTGTCTATGTATTTTTACCGACACCTTATAGCAAAAAAAATTGATGGATTAAAATTGATTAAAAGTCTGTCTTCTGGATCCTTGCCATACACATGCTCCATCTTTACTTTTATAACCAGCTGTTCAAGGGCAGGGCTCTGACCAGAAGGACGAAAATAACTGGAAAACTGAAGTATGGCATGCCAACATATGACAACTGCAACCGACAGAGAAAAGAAGAACCTATATGAAATCAAGTTAGAAAGGCATTTTACATCATGCGACAGCAGTCCATATGTGTAGAGATGTAGGTGGTGTGAGTGCAAACACAATCACTCCTGTCTGAAAAACATTCGTACATGAGGAAACCGCATACACAGAGAGCAGCGATCATACATATGCAGTCAGTGTGTATATATAAATAGACGAAGGGAAAAAAGGGAGGGAAGAAAGAAGGAAAATATAGCTTGATCTCGAAATAACAGCTGAGACAGGGTGTCCTCACCATTTCTTGGACTTCAGTTTGGGAGGAGGGTTCCGTGGGATAAGGAACAAAGCTCGCATGGGATGCATGTCACACAACGCTGAGGGAAAGAGCACAAAAATCAAACACGCTGATAACAGACTCTTTCACCCATGTGTGCCCAATTATCAGACTGACTGACTGACTTGAGAGGTGACAACAATTCATGAACGCAAGTGGAGCAGTGACTGGACCGCTGCTACATGCTGTCCGTGTGAGAGAGAGAGATTATGACTAAGTGCTGTGCTGCAGAAGTTACCATCACAATTGGGTGCAGACCAACGACTAGACCTGATTTCTTGATAACACCTTAAAATAAGAGTTCATTAGTTAAAGGTGCAGTAGGTGATTGGTTAAATATCTCTTCACATTGCAACAGTAATGATTAAAATAAAATTTGTCAGGCCGATAATTCCCATAATTCTGATAAGTAGCCCAAACATTGTCAACAAGTGTAGATTCACGGAGACAGATCTGCCGTTTGCTTGTACACGCACACGAGAGACAGAGAGTGAGAGCAGTAAAAACAAATCCTGAATCAATATTGGAATTACTTTTGCACGCTGAAGGAAGGACGACACCATGGCTGAAGTATTTCTTTTAGACAGGTAATGTTATGTTTAAAACTATTTTAGTCACACAAAGCTTATGTAGATTTTGTTGTTATGAATGGATTATACGCACTGAAGTGTTGTTCAGCCACTGAAATCCTCCAGCGAAAGATTGACGCGACTATTTTCAGTATCATAAGGGACCTTTTACAGCATTGATAATGTCGATTTTTATTTAGTTTAACAATAGAACATCAGTAAATAGCGCTATACCGCCTAGCCTGCTTTACTGAGCTGAAGTTGGTTTTACATTGACATTGGTTCATTTTTGAACAATGACAACCTCTGACGCGCTCCCTATATTGTTTACCATACTCCGAATATTCCCTCTAAAATAGCAAGCAAGAATGGCTTAGTAATAACTGTAAATACAGTAGTCGCTTTAGGACAAATAATGTGGGGAGTGAGACCAGCGATCCTTACATGCACGAAATATTGCACATTATGACAAGTTTTGCTTGCTACACAACTGAAAACGTGCGATATAATATATACAATATAATACAGTTTTTCGTTCAGAATTGTAGTATTATAAAGTACTACAAAGTTTTTTAACTGGCGAATGACACGATCTAGCGGGTCCCTGTCATTTTTAAATGTGCGTGTTCGTGATTTCAGAAGATGTGATTTTGGACGGCAGAGGAAGGATTGTGTTTTCAAAGATATTATGCTTACGCATAGCATTTAGGCAGATTACCTACTGCACCTTTAATGTATTTTCTAACATGAACAGACTATTTGTAATCCACTTATTATGAAATTTAATCATATTTGTTAATGTTAATTTAATTAAATAACGTTCATATTAACTCACAATGCATTAACAAATGTTAACGAGCACAACTTTAGATTTAATAATGCATTAGTCAATGCTAAATTATGTATTAATAAATGAATACATTATGGATTAATAAATGCTTTACAATATTATTCATCCTTAGTTAATGATAGAAAATACATTAACTCAGGGGTTTCCGAACTGCGACCCCCAAAGTAACAATGCCAGTGACTTGGAACCCCTACATTCCTCGGAGGTGGTTTTAATTGTTGAAATGTTGTGCACACAACAATAGGTCTATATAAAATGACCATATTGACAACACAAAAAAGTGCAACAGTCTAACAACCATAGGCTATAATTTATATCGTCATTTATAAATGTTTAATTTAATATTAACCTCAGCTAAAGAGACTGGTGGACACAACGTCTTCGCACAAGTCTATTCTTGGTTTTGGAGAACGCCACTCAGAGAACATCCTCAATGTTCAGTTGTGGCCTGTTTTTATTTTTAATGTATTTGAGTGTCAGAAAGTTTAACCTGCTGTTATAAGATCTGCTGCAGCTGACGCTATTACTGTGTTGTTAATCTAACGTAAACACACTATGAAAAAAAAAATGTAAAGGCTGATGGCTTTTTATTTGCATGTCGTCGCATTTTATGTAAACACGAACTACTATTTTTATCTTCTGTGGGTTATGGATAAAACATGGTAATTCTAATAGTTTATTAAAAATTTATTTGACTTTTGGAAATCACCAAGCGACCCCGTCATTGTCCTATGAGCCCCACTTTGGGAACCACTGTGTTAACTGACTTTAACTAATGGACCATTATTCTAAGCTATTCTGGATGGTCTACAATAATCTACTTAACCCCTTAAGTCACGCTGTCCCATATTCAAGACATTTTTTCCAACACATAAAAAAAAATAATGATAATAAAATTCCAAACCCAAACTTATCTTGACAAAATATATAATATGTATATATAATCTATATTTATCACCTGTAAATTCCGAATGAGTAGTGTGTCTCTTTTTATCACTACTTTTTTATTATTCTATTTGTTAGACTGGAATAGCATGGATGACTTTTATTTTATGTTGTCAGTTTTAGTGTTTTGTTTTGTAAAATGTGAATCGAACGCTAGTTAGCCACAAATTGAAATGTCGGTCTTATATTTGTTCACCCTCAGGTCGTTACAATCCCATGACATACTGTAAATGATCTTCAGATATGTTTAATCAAGAAAATATAGTCATTTTAAATGAGTTGTTTTAGAAGATGATCAGATATCATTTAGGCTTTTCTTTGCAGTCAAATGTGTTTTATGGAAGCTCAGACAGACATGGGGGGACAGACGCACACACACACACACAAAAACTAATTTGAAACATTATTTGCAAATGACAAGAGGGTGAAAAAAGTGATACACATTCTTCTTTTTGGGGTGAACTTAAGTGGCAGCGGAAACAACACATAATAAACAATGTAAAGGTCCATTAATATGGATATTATATTAGTTTCCTTTGAGTTATTGTTGTGCTTTTTACTGCAAATAGGATTGTACATTTCAATACATTTCAAACTAGAGTACATGATTAAATTATTGTGGCAGGACAAACTCGTATATTACACTTAAAAATATACACTTAAAAACAGGAGCAACAAATAGTGTGAGTGATGCTGCTGGTATGAGGCACTGACAGTTATTTACTTATTTTTTTACAGGTAATTATCTATATAATTTATTTTGCTTCATAGTAAGATCCACACTGTGTTTTTGAGTCTACAAATACAACCCCACATTAGTGTACTTACGAGGTGCTCCTTCAGCCATTTCTATAGCTGTGATTCCCAGAGACCAGATATCACTCTGTTGTTGAAAGGAAAAGAAAAAAAAACATTATTTAATTCATGCAAAAGTCATAATCTATGGTTACTGCTGTGCTACATAAACATCACAGGCAATACAAGAGAAGTAAGTTGGATGGATGGATGGATGGATTGATGATCATACTTCACATAGTAATCATATATTACCTGGTTCTCATAAAAAGAAGCATCCATATAAAAAATGAGTATGAACATAAAAATTTACCATGAGCTTAAAAGTGGCAGCAATTAGTTGTTTAATAAGCTGATAGTCGTTATGACAACAAGTGGTCACAAACATTGCTGAGTAATGAAACCCATTGAAAAGCAAACAAAGAGCAGCATTGAGTATCACTTCACTAAATAATGACCAAGTGAAATGTCACATATTAGAAGCTGACTGGTACTTTTACTGGTATGAGTATTTGGGAACTGGGTGTGAGGTGAACATAGCATCCAATATGAGAAAGTTTGCAGGAAATATAGAAAGTTTAATGCAGCTCTTTCTAGACCACTTGTATGTTAAACACAAACACATTGCCTTAAATGTACTTTTTTTCTTAATATTAAAAATGGGAAAAATGCTTAGGGCACCTTTTAAAAAGAGACAACAAAAAAATAAAAAATAAACAGGCAGAGACCCTCAGAGAAATGTAAGGCACTATTCAAAAGTGAAAGTCAAGTCATATAAAATAAAGTCAAGTGTTCTAAAATATTTATTTCAATTGATTAAAGATTTCTAAAAAAATGCATGGTTTCCACAAAAATATTAAGAACAACTGTACCCAGCATAAACAACAAATGGAAAAATGCTTATTGAGGACCGAATCAGCTTATTTGAATGATTTGTGAAGGTGTCTGAATAGTAAAAACTAAAGCAATCATGCTTAAAAAACACCTTTCTCTTCAGAACAGAGATATATACTTTAAAACATTAAAACAGAAAAATGTCACACCTTTCTTTATCCATCTTATTATATATATGAGCAATATCACATGAGTAGCAGTGCGATATCACTGTATATCATCACTGGTGGGAGGCGTGCATTAGCGTCCCACCAGTGATGATATACAGTCATATCGCACTACTATTCACTTGATATTGTATTTATACAACAGTTCGAGGACATAATCGTGTATAAAAAAAAGAAAATCCAACACGGAGAGTCTAAAAACTCTTCTATATGAGGAACTTCCACCACTCATTCAAGTCTGCAGCTAAACAACTACATTCTTGCCTAAAAAAGTCTCAGAAGTACATTATGTTGTCCAACAGCTGCAGTATTTGTCAAACTGTAGTGAGTTTATTGATCTGCTGTCCCTATGTGGACGACTAATACACAAAGGTGAGGAGGCTGTACGAGTGCTGTTATTACGGGATTATTGCACAGCTATTAGCCAATCAGATTTGAGAACCAGACAGAACTGATGTATGTATCTATGTATGCATGCATGCGTTTATTTATTTATACACGCATACATATTATTTTCTCTCCTCTTTTATATGTCCTTAGGATGTTTATACATGTATTAACAGCCATTAAGGTAGCTAGAAATTGATGGATTAACATAAAGAAACCCTTTTACACTGTACTGTACTTTATTAGGGTTGTATTCTTTAATAAAACAATAAATAAAAATCCACATTCACTAATCTTACTGCAGGTTTTACCAAGTCCAATTTAAGACTTTAAAACATTTTTAAGACTATTATGAATGATTTTTTTATTTAATGGTCTGGTTGGTCTCGAAAATGTTAAACCTGGCTCATGAACAAAATTCAGTTATTTCTTAACCACATATTTAAAATAATGTGTCAAACAAGCAAATCCTAGTAGTATACATATTTTTTTAACATAACTTTTCTAAAAAAAACAAAAAATAAATAAATAAATAAATAAATAAATAAATAAAAATTTATATATATATCCAGGTCAGTGTCTCCATCCTATATGGTCTATAAATACACAGAGAACTTAAACAAATGTTATTGTAAGGAATATAATTAAACCATATTAGTTATAAAGCTATTATAAGACCCGTTTCAAAATACGTTATAAGACCTGTTTTAAATGATTTAAGACAATACTTCAGTGACTTTTTAAGGGCTACATTATTATTTTTTTATTTAAGATTTTTAAGACTCTGCGGACACCCTGTATTGTATTTTACATCAAATAAACAATGTTGTTCAACATGCAGAGACTTCTTTCAAAAAAAACCTCTGACCCCAAACTTTTGAACGGTTTAGTGTGTCAGACAGTCAGAAGCTCATTTTACCCTGTAATCATAGGTGGAGTCGGGATTTTCATCACAGGCAATGACTTCTGGGGCCATCCAGTATGGAGTGCCGATGAAAGTGTTTCTTCTGCCGACAGTACGATCCAACTGTGCGCTCACCCCAAAATCCACTACAAAGAGAGTGTGAAGAAAAAAAAAAAAGCGGAAGCAATCAGAGTCTGTAATATTACAGGGCCATTTCTGCTTTCAAACGCTCTTATGAAACCTGTTGCGCAGCCAAGATGTTTATATTCATCTAAGCTAATCTCTTCCACCTCATACACGCAGACTCTTCCACTTCCGCCACACTCTCCCTCAGGTTGTGATGTGAAGATATTTTTGTCATGGTGTCAGGCCTACATTAATGAGCTTCGGTGCTTTGCTCTAGTTGTTAAAAGAAATGAAGGATATAGGATATAGGCTAGACAACACACACAAAATAGAGCTACACAAATCAGATATCTCCACATCAGATAAGAGCTAAACTGAAGTTAATGAGAGCGTGTGCTTTTCATTGCGTGTCAAGCAAATATCCCACTCACCCAGTTTAACCTCTGCATTCTCTGTAAGCAGCACATTCTGTCCCTTGATGTCTCTGTGGATGACTTTATGAGCATGGAGGTGAGACAGACCCTGAGGAGCAGACAGTGTTTACTGGCTGTGCGACATCACATAATATATAATTAATTACATCAAACTAAGTTTCTATTTCTAATCAGCAATTTTTTCAGTCATTCAATCACATATAGTCAGTCAAGACCAGAGGTATCATAACAATATAAACCAACATACACTTTCAGATTTTGGAGAATAATATGTTTTAGATGCAACTTCACAATAAAGGCACATTATATTTCTTACAAATTATTGTATTTTTAATACATATTTATTTAATACATATAATTTTTTTATATTTATTAAGATTATTGTAGTCAATTATGAACTTTTAAGATGAATATACTGACTGAAAAATCTAAAAAAAAAAAAAATTTAAATAAAAAACTTACTACAGTAAATGAAGTAACACATTATAACTTTATTTTCAAGCCTCTTCTACATTCACCTTTAAAAAAAAACTTGTCTGTTCTTGCAATATATGGTCTTGTTGATGTGGGCTTGTTTGAGGGGATTAAAAGGTACAGAATAAGCAAAATCTGTGTCTCATGAGTGGCACATTTCTCTTAAGGACTATAGAGAAGACTCTCTTATTTGCAAAATGTGCTAAAGCAGACATACTGTGCAGCTTTAGATTAGTGAGGTCCAGTGGTTGTGCTTAATGCATTTATTTCTAAAAGTTGCATGCATTTTAGGACCTTTTATTCATAAAATCTGATCCCAAGATTATTTTGCTATATGGTATGGGTATGTTATAAAGTCTTCTATCTGATCAGAATGCAGATAAAATCTTATAATTTCAAAATGTATTCATAACGTTCTAGAATAGCCACAGTAAATGTATTAGGTTCAACATTTAATACTTATAACATAAGCTAGGGAAGGACAGATTCACAATACAAGTTATCTCATTTCAATCCAAATTCAATCATTCAATATAAAACATCGCCAAATTACATACAATCTAAATATTGTACTTTAAGCTCACAACTTTCTGACAATTATGTTATTCCCCATCCTCATGAAAAAGTATTGCTGTTAACAACGTATTTTGACCACGAAATAAATGATAGAGCAAAATAGGAAATGACAGACTTTTTATTTTTGTCTATACAATATATACAGTTAGATCCATAAATATTGGGACATCAACACAATTCTAACATTTCTGGCTCTATACAAAAACACATTCGATTTGAAATGAAACGAATAAGGTGCTTTAACTTCACGCTGACAGCTTTGAGTGTATTTACATCCAAATCAGGTGAACAGTGTAGGAATTAAAATAGTTTGCATATGTGCCTTCCACTTGTTAAGGGTCCACAAGTAATTGGACAATTGGCTTTTCCAAGCTGTTCCATGGTCAGGTGTGTGATATTCCTTCATTATCCCAATTACAATAAGCAGATAAAAGGTACAGAGTTCATTTCAATTGTGCTATTTGCATTTGGAATCTGTTACTGTCAACTCTCAAGATGAGATCACTATTAGTCAAGCAGGCCATCATTAGGCTGAAAAAACAAAACAAACCCTTCAGAAAGATAGCAAAAACATTAGGCAAGGCCAAAAAACAGTTTGGAACTTTCTTAAAAAGAAAGAACGCACAAGTGAGCTGAGCAACACCGAAAGACCCGGAAAACCTCGAAAAACAATTGTGATGGATGACCAAAGAATTATTTCCCTGGTGAAGAAAACACCCTTCGAAACAGTTGGCCAGATCAAGAACACTCTCTAGGAGGTAGGTATATGTGTATCAGAGTAAACAATCAAGAGAAGACACCAGAGTGAATACTGAGGGTTCACCACAAAATGTAAACCATTGGTCAGCCTCAAAAACAGAAAGGCCAGATGAGAGCTCTAAAAAAACCTTCACAGTGCTGGAACAACATCCTGTGGACAGATGAGATCAAGATAAACTTGTACCAGAGTGATGGAAAGAGAAGAGTATGGAGAAGGAAAGGAACTGTTCATGATTCTAAGCAATGAAGCATAGTGTCATGGCGTGGGCATGTATGGCTGCCAATGAAACGGGTTCTCTTGTATTTATTGATGACATAACTGCTGACAAAAGCAGCAGGATGAATTCTGAAGCGTTTCCGGCAATATTTTCATAATTCATTGGACGGTGCTTCACAGTGCAGATGAAGAATGACCCAAAGCATACTGCAAAAGCAACCAAAGCGTTTTTCAAGGGAAAGAGATGGAATGTTATGAAATGACCAAGTCAATTACCTGACCTAAATCCCATTGAGCATGCATTTTACTTGTTGAAGACAAAACTAAAGGGAAAATGCCCCAAGAACAAGCAGAAACGGAAGACAGTTGCTGTAGAGGCCTAGCAGAGCACCACCAGGAATGAAACCCAGCGTCTGGTGATGTCTATGCGTTCCAGACTTCAGGCTGTAGTTGACTGCAAAGGATTTGCAACCAAATATTAAAAAGTGAAAGTTTGATTCCTGATTATTATTCTGTCCCATTGTTTTTGGACCCTTAACAAGTGGGAGACCCATATGCAAACTGTTGCAATTCCAACAGCGTTTACCTGATTTGGATGTAAATACCCTGAAATTACAGCTTGATAAGTTAGTTTAATTAAAAAATGCATTTTGTTGGTGTATAGAGCTAAAATGTTAGAATTGCGTCGATGTACTGTATTGTCATACAACATAGCACGAATAAACGCTCAAGTAAAGTTTTATCATAAACTGTAAATAACAAAAAATAAATAATAAAAAAATAATCATTGTGCCACCCCTGGCTGAAACATGCACCATAAACCTGCTAGCAAGTGTTTTTCTTTGCTGAAATCAATTATGAAAATCCACAAACTTTAGTATTAATAGTACAGTAATATTGCTTTATCACGGAAGCATTCTGTTCAGTGAATTAGTAAAATCTTTTCACTCAAATCAATGTTTGGCGTCCAAATATTTACACTTGTGGAAAGTAACAATTAAGTAAAAAGCATGGTGATTTAAATTCATTGTTTGTTATTGCAAAACAAATGTGCTTACAACCGGCTAGATGTTCATTACCACTGCATAATAACAGTCACTACAATAAAAAAAGAGACACTTAAAAAGTCTCACCCTAAGGATCTCTCTGCAGATATAGGCGATCCAGTCTTCTTTTAGAGAGTTGCCTTTTGTGTTCTTCACTAAGTCCGTTACTGAGCCGGCACCACAAAACTCCATCACCAACTAAAAAAAAACACACAAAATACACATTATTAGAAAACTGCAAGCTGATACAGGCCAGTGATTCCTCCAAATAAACATGACCATGACCTCAAAATGTCAATTTTTCATGCTAAGCCACTTCTGCTAACGGCAGACTGTAGCTGCAATATAGCACAATATTTTATGTTGCTTTTTTTAAAGAAGTTATCATAGTAATTATGAAATCAGGAGTCACAGGTTATGCTGGATATGGGGTTCAGAGATTTGAGGAAGCAAACAGACCCAGAGCTGGTCATCGTGTCCAGGTGGACTCTTCTTCACAAAGGCTCCATAGTAGGTGGCGATATTTCTATGGTGACTGTACTTCTTCAGCATGTTAATCTCCGCTTTAATCTCCTCCTCTTCTTCCTCAGTCACATCCATAACTTTTATGGCCGCCAGCTGACCCGTCTTAACATGACGACCCTGAAACAGAAAAAAAAAATGTATTAATCAGCAAGTAAGAGCATAAATTTACAATGAGTTAACACCCCGTCATCAGACTACACACCATATTGAATTATACAGTATGGAGGCATTAAATTGATCAACAGCCAGAGTAAAGTCAGAGTAAAGACATTCATTAATATGCCATTTATTTTTTTCAATGAAGAACCTTGACACAGAAAACTGAAAATTATATAATATCTGTCCTGAAATAAATGGAATTTTAAATATAATGATAATAAACAATATTTTGTATATAAAAATACTTTTCTAGCAAATGAACAGACCCTCCAGTGCTAAAAACAGTGTTTTGTGAAATGCCATGTTACTTAATAATCCCAATACCATGTATAATTCCAAATTCCACATTGTCCATTGTATACACTGTTACATAAACTAAATATTCAACTCTAAAGCTAAACTGGATAAACCACCTTTCCGTCCCTCCGCAAGCCACACATTCATCACTCGCCATATCCCTTTATAAACTACCATACATACTCATTATGCACCATGACATAAACAATATCCTCACTACAGCTTATAAATGACACATTCACCAAACAATAGAGCCTGAAGTATAAATTACACCTTACAAACAATTTAAAGAAAGCTCATGTCATACACTGCAATAATTACAGAGGCCTGTAGGGTTAAAATCACTACATGAGCCTGAATGTATAATGACAGGTCACATGCCTCCTTAAAAGTCAATTGCGTATTTTTCTTTCTTTGTCATTAAAATACTCCTATGCTGGAATAACATGCAGACTAGATGTAAGCCATTTGTATATCGATCTGTCCTAAAAAATGTTAACTCTCTGACTTTCTTTCTTTCTATATTTAACCTTTATTATATAGGAAAGAGTGACAACAATGCATGGGGAGCAGACCAAGAAGGTAAGGATCGGCAAAGGACCTCGAGCCGCCAGCTGGGAATCAAACTCAGGTCTCCATGAGCACCTCAGTGCTTTATGTTGATGCACCAGCTATTAAGACCAGCTTGACATTACCAGTGAAGTGAGTTTGAACTAAGAGAATCTGTCTGACTGACCAATAGGTGATGAGATCAGCATATAAAAAACTTTATAAGCCAATCGGAAGCGAAATACTTCACTGTAGAGATTCAGATCTTTTTACAGGAAGTTCAGATCATTTTACAGACTCTGAAATATGAGTCTCATTCAGCGAGATGAACAAATCTTTTTTTCTAATCATTTCAGACAATTTGCCAAAATGTTACAAGTTGATTCCCAAATAAGTCTAACTAGGGAACATACAAACCCTGATCACAGTACAAAGTCAGAACTATAATATTATAAGAAGAAGAAGAATACTTTGTTGTTTACATTGGTTTTTTGTCTATAATTAGCTCAGCTCACCTCTTATCTGTCTTTGCGTTTAAGTCATTCATTCACATGACACTGACAGTCCCATATGCTTAACCAATGAATGCAATCAAGTCGGAAAGACCCATTATTACTTCACATATTGAGTCTTTGAGACTCATTCGTTTATTCGTTTCAGTTTGTTTTTCATGTGACAGCACCACATAAGCTTAAACTATGCAGTCTGAGCCACAATTAAATCATTCTTGTCTCGATTCAATGTTCGGGTTTCATCATTCGAAAGACTAATTGAAATTATTAGTTCATCTTCATCATATGCATAAAGTTTAAAACACGGTCCAAAAACGATTACCACATTCAGCATTATAGAAAAGGACCCTAACGAATGAAATTCAAAGATTTAAAAATGGAGCTACAGTTTGAGAAATGTACATAGTGTTAATATTAATGCTATAATGTAAGGTTAACAAACCAGAAAGGCTCGTAGTGGGTTCTCGATGTATGGTAAAGCAAGAAAACCTAAAAAAAAAATGACGGAACTACTTGCTGATTTGACGTGCACAGTGAATTGGCGAAGCCCTGCCCATTTGACATAAACAAACATATACTCATTTAAAAAGGTAAGTTTAAACATCTGTACATATTGATAAGTTCACTGTTTAAAACACATTAGACAACAAATAGTCATATTAATCAAAGTAAACCAAAATATATGTTTATATAAAGATACTGTATAAAGGAGAATTCTTATAAGGAGGATTAGAAATCATTTATTAATTTCTGTATCCAATCCTGCCGTCAAGTCACATGTAAAGAGATGAATGACTCAAAAACCTGAGGACTTGAGAGATGAAGGAATCAAATCTTTTCCGGCTCTGACTGCCTACAGTAGGATAGGGTTAGTTATAAGTCTTTCACATGACGAATGAAGACTCCAACCTGACAGAAGACTTGAAAAAGGAGCTAATCTTCCCTCCTCCTGTGCAAATGAACAAATCACTCTCTGAGAGGACTCATTGTTCCTGAGTCACATTAAAGATTTGTTCAAAATGAACTAATTGTTCAAGAACGACCCATCACTAATTCACTGGTGAAAGGTCATAGTTTTGAGTGCTCATGTTTACTGCCTGCATGCTCAAGATTTTTTATCATAAACAGTAAAAGTGCTGAAACAGTCAAAGTTAGAGATGCATTTTTAAGCTTCAGTGACACTAACAAGAGTTTCTGCAGAACTTGCAGAAGACCGACATGTTTTCTCTGTGTAGCCAGAATGTGACGTACTTCATATTTCTCCAAACACAAAACAATGCATTTTCACATCTTGGATAATACACAGTTATACTTTTAGTATGCAGTTATAATTGTTTATCTTGTAGGTTATTTCATATCCAAAGTATCACAATATTTTGCATAAGTTTAGCTTTTTCAGACTTGAAATATACATTATTGGATTCTCAATTTTAAAACATGGTCAGACTATAGACCACTTCAATGTGGTTATGTCATTGGGACATGAATATTTTCCTGCTTGTTGTCAAACTATTTCATAACTGTAACAAGAGGCAATTCAATCATAACTTAATGTTAAAACAGCTATCATAACATTATTTATCAATATGTGGCTTTTTTTGAATTCTCGAAAGCTACAGAAATTAAAAATGTGAAACAGGAAATACATTAGGACCATTGTTATTGTTTACATGCCTCAAAATGGTCTATAAAATAATGTTCATTAGTTGATGTATTCACTAATATGAAATGTTAAGGGACTATACTTCTATATACTATACAGAATTTATTAATCACAGTTCAACATTTACCAAGGCACAACTAAAATCCAAATCTGTGCATGTTAAACATTTTTTATATTAAACAATATTTAATGCACCTTGAGTTAACATGAACTAACAACGAACAACTTTATTTTCATTAACCCTTGTGTAATGTTCAAATGTACTACCCTTTTGTAGCCGTTTGTGGCCGTTTTTGCCACATTGATTTATATTTTACATTTTTTGAATGCAAAGCCATGACACCAAATAATCCTCCATTCATGATTGTTGGTGGTTTCCCTGATGGGAAGAGGTAAAATTAGTGATCTTTACTGTTGATCAACATTTTCACCTCCCAAAAAAATAAAAAAATATGGTGAATTTGCTTCGGAATTTTTGAAAAACTCAACACTACTCGAAGCATTTTCCCAAATTATGTGTCAAAATAAGATTCGTCACCAAAAAATCTCATTTGTCATCCCATTTTCTGAGAGTTGTGTCCAAATTAAGCCTCAAAATCACCCAAGACTGGATAAAAACATCCCGATCTGCAGGGTTAAAGATGAATTAATACGGTAATAATGTATTGTTCATTGTTTGTTTATGTTAGTAAATGCATTAACTAATATAACTTTAATGTAAAGTTTCAGCAAAATACAGTATGTACATTGTAAACTATAGAGCCAAGCAAAATCTGTGGCATTACTTTATCTGACAAGCATATAAGCTTGAATAATCAGTATCTTGATGGTCAAGAAACCGGCAGTCAATACCGGCAAAAATACTAATGGGAGCCTCCCTATTTGTCACTAGAGGTGCAAAAATGACGCAATTTAAGCTGTTCTTCATGTCCAGGGGACTTCATCATCTCAAGAGCGAGTATTGACAGGTCTGAGCGCAGCTGCAGTGATCTGAGGCAGTCGCTGTGTTACTGCACCATGCTGAGAGTGCAATGACATTCTCACACATGTCCTCACGTACACAACTGCTTTACAGCACTTCTGTCCTCTGTTACTCATGTTCCAGCAGCATCTCTAATCCATCTCCCACTGAAACCTTCATCACACCACATCACGCATTTCCTCACAGAACACAAATGGAGGTTTAATTGAATTATTGTGGCGTCATCTAGTATTGCCGATATCTCTTTTCTCGCCCTCAATCTCTCCTTATAACTCACCTTGTAAACTTGTCCATAGGTGCCGTTGCCCACGACCTCCACCAACTCGAAGATCCCTGCTGGGTCCTGCCAGAAAGAAAACAATTTTAGGATTAAAATATCATTTCAAACATGCAAATCCTGAGTGGGGAGAGACAATTAATTTGGACTTATTTTAAAATGGCTCTAGCCAAGCCAAATTAAAATTATAAATGCCCTAGAGGCTTAAGCCAGAAACATACTTTATTTAAGAATGTGAACAATTGAAGCATGCTCTTTCAATGGTTTAGCTTTAAAAAACCTGCAGAAATACTGTACAGTCACCACTTTATCAAATCTTTGAAAAATAAATGAATAAACTGTTACATATCAAAAGTTAATTTGCAAAAATGGATAAGTCAAAAAAAAAGCTCATTATGAAAATGATTTATGAGTTCTGTTTTTGGCAAATGAACACTTCATAAGTATCATTGCGGTTTAATGATTCAGTTTTAGTTGCAATTTCAAAAAAGACATGAAAAAAACTCACAAAATGTTTGTAAAGACCCTTTATAAAGACTTTGAAAACTGCATTTATATTCCTTAAAATCTCTAAATAAAACTATTAGCAAGCAGAATTAAGGTGAATCAGAATCACTGAGACCAAATGTCAATGAAAAAGTTTTTTATCTTCAGTAGAAATTGTTTCCTGATAGTTTAACCAATTTTTCCTATATACACAATGCAGCATTCAGAAACAGTACACTTAAAGTGCAATCAATTTTGAACAACATAACAAATGCGTCCTGTTGTAAACAATCTGTATAAGCTCAGGTGGGATTTTGTGCCCACTCAAACCTCATCACTATGCGACAAGTAATTTGTGCTCCAGACCATTGTGAACACATTGGCTGCGTCCGAAATTGCATACTTCCATACTATATAGTACGCTAAAATCAGTATGCAAGCCGAGTATGTCCGAATTCATAAAACTCTAAAAACAGAATATGAGAAGTACCCGGATGACCTACTACTTCTGGCGAGATTCTGATGGACGCTACACTATCCTGTACTACTAACTGTAGGTCATGTGATGATGACAAAATGGCGGATGTAGTATGTCGTAGTAGTATTCATACTACTGACAATGATACTGTATAGAATATTTCTAACGGTCAAGGAGTACATTTAAATTCAAATGCAGTACCTACTGAGTACTGTAGTAGGCGATTTCAGACACAACTATTCAAACTTTTGCTGGAGCTGTGGAGTAATGTGGCGGTGATAGTTGTAAATAATGTTTGCTTCTCAGACTGTTTTGCTTCTCAAGATCTCAATGTATCATCAAAAGCCTCGTGTATTAATTGTGCTTAACCTGTGTATGTTTTTTTGACTTTCAAAGTGCTGAAAGCCATTGTATTACATATTGAAGCAGCTACACTATATTTTAAGTGGCCTTGTTATGGTGTGTAATTGTGCATTACAGAACAACATTAATTAACAACATGCATTTGCAACAGAGTTAGAGCTAGGTTTCTGTTTATGATTATTTCACATAATTATGCATAACTTACTCTTATTATTATTATATTAATGTAATGGAGGCCAGCTAGCAAAGTGCTTTGGCCAGCTAGCAAAGACTGGTGGGAGCTCCTTCACGAGACTCCACAGCTGTAAACACTCGCTCTAATGGGTTTGCATGGCTCTTGGTCCCACCCACACTGGTCACAGCTACCAAGCGGACCAATCACAGAGCTTGTGCTA
Source organism: Danio aesculapii (assembly GCF_903798145.1). NCBI lineage: Eukaryota > Metazoa > Chordata > Actinopteri > Cypriniformes > Danionidae > Danio > Danio aesculapii. The sequence continues at coordinate 45,867,012 of NC_079439.1, read as the reverse complement.
TGTGTCAATGTGATGTATAAATTTTTTGAGAGGTGCACGTCAGCGTCAGCCACTGCGAGGTTTATGCAACCGCGCAAAGGCTGCCCCGGACTATACGCGTGCGCTTGATGCAGAAGTATAAATCAGCCTTCACTCCTCTGACCTGAAAAGGTGCTCTAGCAACAGATGCTAAAGGTCATGGTCTTTAGCCTCCTTGTTAGAGCAACCGACTCCCATACAAAGAATCGCTGGCTTGATCCCAGCTCAGACCGAGCTGTGTGCAAAAAGACCAATGGGTTACACATGGGGGCTCGTCCGGGATGGGAGTGAGGTTTAGGGGGTGAGTGTAACAGAGGCCAGCTAGTGAAATGCTATGCAGGTAAAACTCAAGGCTCATTTATACTTCTGCGTTGAGTGATCGGCGTGACCCACGGCGCCTGCCTTGTGCGTAGCAGTGCAATTATACTTCTGCATGCTGTTTGTGTTGCTCTGCAATAGCACTTCGGAAATGTTAGCTGGCAGTAGGTGTTTTATGTTTCTCTGTGTCGTATTTCTTCACGGGTGTTGTGTGTTTTTTTTTAAATGCTACCTAAATTTACAAGTAGCTAACACTCACTCATTCAAAGGCAGGAGCTGGCGGATGTGCAACAACATTAATCATAAGGTAAACACAAAACAACAGTTTCCATCTAGAGCTACTTCACAAGACCCCACACCTGTAAACACTCGCTCCAACAGGTTAGCACGGCTCTTAGTCCTGCCCACGCAGGTCACAGCTACCAAGACGACCAATCACAGAGCTTGCAATACATGTCATTGCGATGTGTAGTTACATTTTTGAGAGGTGCACGTGAGCGTCAGCCACGGCAAGGGCTATGCGACCGCGTGAAGGCTGCGCCGGACCATACGCTTGTGTCCTGTGACCTGAAAAGGTGGTCTAGCGACAGATGCTAGAGGTCATGGCCTTTAGCCTCATTGTTAGAACAACCAACTCTCATACAAAGAATTGCCAGTTCAATCCCAACTCAGGCCAGGTTGGGTGCAGAAGGACCAGAGGGTTAAATTAAGTATATAAAACGTGTATCTTTCTGGGCTTCAACAGAGTACTGCACTCTCTGTACTTTTTTATTTTGTTACTACCAGTACAAAAAAAAAAAATATTAAAACTACATCATTTACCGTCCAAATGACAGGAACTGTTTCATGTCCTAAATCAAGCTCATTTTGGAGATGGTTTTTCCTTTATACGAGCGGCTTCCTGCTGGCTGAGGATGGCAATGACAGAACCATTACCTGCTCAGCTATTGAGAACAAGACAAAATGACAAGTCTTCACAAACCTCTCGCATTCAAAAGACAGTTTGTGTGCCATTGTCATGAATTAAGAGCCATTATGCAACTCTCAAGCTTTATCTTATGTGCAGCTACAGCTGGGAAGCGCAGCCAAAAACTAGAATGAGTAGAGGGTTAAAAACAGCACACACACACACCCCGATTCAATATGGCCTCAGTACAGCTTTGTGGGTGGACAAGGCTAACGTTCTTCCTAGCTCTCGCACACATATACACACACCACGATCATCTCGCTCTCATCTGCCTCCAATAACTGCAATCTTTTTCTCTCTCTCACTTGCTTCATCTCTCTTTTTATCTCTTCCTCTCTCTCAAAGAGCTCTGGAGTGGTGAGCTGTAAGCGAGCAACACGCACTTACGTGAAACATCAGTGAGAGGCCGAATGGAAATGAGAACAAACACAAACAGGATTCAAAAAAGCAGGAAAGTTCTTAACCTAAAGTAACGTCATATCAAACATATACAATTTAATGTTCGTTATAATATTCAAACAGAGTTTCATCAAAGACGATCAAAGCCAATTAGCCTATTCTTTAGGGAGCATCTGTTTTAGAGAGAGAGAGAGATGACACATAAGCAGGGAAATGAATAAATGAGCCAATGAATAAGATGATAAACAGATAATAATAAGGCTTTCCCTGGAGACAAGAAGAGGACCAATTGAGAGAGGAAACACAGAGGGAAGGAAGTTTGCTGAAAAGGTTGCCCATGGCTTTTCGAAGACTGCATGGGAAATGACAGAATTTAAAATTAAAACACACAGGAAAAACCGTTAAAAATAGCCTCTGTGTGTCCATGCAGGTGTGTTGAGAGATGGGCCGAATATGAACTGCAGAGTGAAAATACATGCCAATAGTCACTAAATGAATCAGCAGAAATGTTCACAAGTGTGTCGACATTTAAATCATCACACTATCAGAGAAATTGTTTCCTTATTACATGAAATAGTTGATTAAAACCTTTTGAATATAGTTACTTTAAAACATGGACATCACTGGAATGTCTGTCAAGGTGACCTCCCATAAATCTGAAGGTAAATGTATGATCATTCTCTGAAATGAGTTTTAAGGACCTTTGCTTTCAGCCCAAGGGTTTATGTTTACAATATCACCATAATTTACACTGTATTACATTACATACAAGCTATGCAACCAAAAAGGTGTTTTACTCGGTGTGTTTTTGGATTATGTAATTGCTTCAGAGCTCAGATTTAATTTAGGTTTAATTTTTGAAAACACTGCATTATGTTTGCAATTTATTATGTTTAGTAGATTCTTAAAGGAAACCCTGAGCGTTGAATTTGTTTTGCCTGCATTTGTTTTACTCTTATGTTGCTAATAGTTGTTGACTTGCATTTTATGAATCAGCATGAACAAGTTTCAGCTGTTTTAAAAAAAAGTTCTACCAAAGAACAAAAAGTCACCTACATATAGAAAGTCCTGAGGGTGAGTAAATTACCAGCAAATTTGAATTTTTCTCTGAACTACCTACAGGCATATGATCGGCCAAGGATAAAAAGAAGGGAACAAAGAAAGATTTCTTCACTAGTTTGCATCAGCAACAATTTATATCAGCAATACATTTCATAAAAATCTGAAAATACTTTGGAATGCCAAAGCTGAATAATGGAAATGACATGCTATAAGCCTCAAACACCATTGTTTCCGTGTTCTCAAGTAAATACTGAGTGTAAAATCCCGGTTAAAATCACAGAACAATCACACCAAAACACAGTCTGTGTCTTTGCACATGGGATCATTAATATGCACCAGGTTGCATTTGATTGGCCACAACGATTCCTAATATGATTACAACAATGATCATTTTCACCCTGAATTTTAAGTTTATCTAAGCCAGGAATGGGCAAACTCAGTCATTAGCCGCGTTTCCACTGTCGCGCCTAAAGCGAGCGAGCCAGTGCCAGTCATGTTTCTATAGTCACTTCTGGGGCCTGATTGGGCAAACGCGGGGCTTTCTCACAGCCAGTGGCCGGTCTTTTTCGGCCAGCCGAATACCTTGGGCCAAAGAGGGCCAGCTGGTCCACTTTTGTAGTGTCATAGATCTAGATAAAATAAGCTAGGCTACTGAAATCTTTTCAAGAATTACAAATATTGGATTTAATAAAATCACATTAAATAAACCAATATAAAACAAACCAAACCTAGAACAATGTAGGTATATACAATACAAATAAATTAAACCATTTTAACCCATTTTAAACCTTTATTTTACAATTCTGAAGAAAAAGATTTTAGATATTTTCTAAAAACAATAAACAACAGAGGAGTTTAGAAATATTATTTAAGAAGTATTTGGATACGATGATATTAATCAAATCATGCAAACAGAGCATTTTTGGGTGAGCAAAACTACCAAAATCTTGTCATCCTTCCTTTCTGTCATCCAGTGCTCAAGCGCTTTATAAACGGATTTGGAAAAACTAAGTAAAAGTAAAAATGTGTTCCATGTCCTCAAACTAATGTTTATGTTTTTATATGATGTTGTAAAAATAATTTTAAATGTAGAGCTTTATTAGAAGGATATTTCATATTTTAAATTGTAATCATGCTTTGGGGAGAATCAGTCTAGATATGCCTTTCTGCCAAAACAAGGATATTATTAAAAACAAACAAAAAAGTTTTATACGGAGTTATTCCCGGATAAATTCTGTGGTTTTATATTTTGGATGGTGCGGTGGGTCATGCTTCCGTTGGTGGCGAGACCACTCGATGCACCATGGCAACTGTCAGTCGGCTAGTAAACGAAAATAATGAATGAAAATACAAAGGCCATTGCGTATAGACATATAATGTAATGCCGTACAGTAACATGTCATTTGTTTGTCTCGGTTGTCTTCATTTTAATCTTTTCGTGATAATGCGGTGATGTGCTTTGCACTCCCGCTGAACTGGGCGGGTTGAGTGACGTTTGATTTGTGGGGCATTCTGCAGGTGGGGTTTGCATGCCGTGCTGCAAGTTATTGGCCTGACAGTGGAAACACGACATGATTTCGGCCTCACTGCTCAATTTCCTGGCCTATTGGCCCGTCCCGGCTCGATAAAAGCCTGGCTTGCACTGGCCTGACAGTGGAAATGCGGCTTTTGAGGGTAAGTGCCTTGCATAGTTTAGCTTCAACACACATGCCTGAATGTTTATAGTGTACCTAGAAAGATCTTAGCTGGTTCAGATGTGTCTAATTGAGGTTGAAACTAAACTCCTGGACTAAGTTTGGGCACCCCTGATCTAAGCTTATGTTCAATTATGTATGTGGATCTCTTATTTTGAATCTCCGGATTGAAGTGGCAGTGCATGTGCACTCATAAAATATAAAACTGTTTCTAGAGAATTTTTGAACTTACCCAAGCCCCTCACATACTTGTAGATGTCAGAGAACAATATTTAAACATACTAAATCAATGCTCTGTATAACACAGTGAGCTCAAGAGAGCTGTTCAACACAGCCGCTAGCTAGATGACGCATCTAAATCAATCAATGCTGTCAGCATTAATGCACATGTAATAACAGTTATTATCAATGCAGAATTTGCATTTTTAGTATATTTAAGTAGACAATTTGTTCCAGCATAACTTTGAAACAAGTGACATTTGTACTCGTATAAGCCATTAAATATTGGTCTTAAAAATGAAGCAATTTCATTCTGTAAATAGTCTTCATTTAGGATTTAAATGATAATTAGAGCAAAATTTCCACATTAAACATTTTATGGAAGTTGGCAATTTGTATTGTCATGACAGTACTAGGCATGGGCCTGTATACAATTTTGACGGAATGTTAACCTTGGATAAAAAAAAAAGAAAAGAAAAGAAAATTAAATTAAAAAAAAATAAGATAAAATAAAATAAAAAATGATAATAAAAAAAATGTATAATAATAAAAACCACAGTATTGTGATTACTGCTATATAATAAGTTCTTTTTAAATGTCTGGGTAAAACAAAAGAAAAACTTTTTCCCTATTGAACACAATATATTTTATTTTAGGAAAGATTTAAAATATTATTTGATAGTAAACATGTCAGGCTAAATAACTATTATAAATCATTGACTTCTGCTCTCTTTATTGGTTTCAATAACAGATTTCTTTACAAGAAATCAAGAAATAAGATTTTCTAATACATTAAAAAAAACTTTACATATACCTTGGGAACGGTATAACAGAACATTTTAGTGGTATTAAAACCTTGACTTTTCAAAATCGTGGTAAACCTTGAAACCAGTTATCATCCCATGCCTAGACAGCACTGACCATATTCTGCAATGCGGAAGTGCACTCGTTTTTGCGATTGTTTAATTCAGATATTGGCTAAGGAGAAATGACTAGGAGTAAAAAACATCAGAAAAAGCTCTACTACTAGCTCTACAAACAAGTGTATTATGAGTATACATAAAAGTAGATTAATATAATAAGAAAATATCAGTTTACAAGATCAAGCAGCATAAAAAAAAAAATGTACGTCTAAAAATCAATGGAGATGAATGAAACCGGAAGTCTCAGGCCAAGAAGATTCCGATAGCTGCGCTCGCTTATACGTGAAGAATAAGGTGAATAAGTAGTCAAAAAGAAAAAAAGTTGTCAACCCCCCACAAAAAAGGAAACAAACTTGGGACTACACAACTCGTCGTCCATTAGTGGTTGGAAAATACAAAAGAAGAAAAAAAAATTGCATCCCTCTATCTAGTAAAACATACCTAGGCTACTTTGTATTGTGTGTGTGTGTGTGTGTGTGTGTGTATATATACAGTACGTAGACTTCAAATGAAGGTTGGAAAATGGAAGCAGCTGGAAAATATTGTGAACAGCTTGCAGCTTTTAGACCACAGATGAAGCCATTACAAAGTAAAGTAATAAAATAGTAGGTAAAGAGCTCTCCTACAGATATCAATATTTAAGAACTACTATATCACGTTACATCATTAACCTGCGACCTCACAAACGCAGAAACCAATATTCATTCATCAACAATTTCTCTAAGCAAATAATACACACACACACAGACACAAACATCTGGCTTTACACAAACTTTTGTTCAGCTTGTTTATTTGCCAGCTGGTTTACTCTAATCAACCAATGAGGAGCTTCTGTTTCATTTAAAAGCTACGGCAGATTTCTTAAGCCATTGTGCATATTCATTAGATTGTGTTTACTTAACATTTTAGCCCATTGATATTCTGGTTTGTGATGATGATGTCATTAGCATTTATATCTCATTTACATAAGCAACTCATCCTTCAAATGGCTGCTATTATGATTATGTAATAGACGCGTTTTAAACATGCGAGCTTACCAAATTCAGCTGCTAGAAAATAACTCGTTTCTACACTGCTTCTATGCCAAGTTTTGGTGCTCTGGGAAGACTAATGTTATTTAAAAACGATCCTTACAAAAAACTGAAACTGAGACGAGCACAGGTGAACTGGAGAGCAGGTGGTTCTCAATTTCAAAACAATACCATGAAACTACAAACCACCTCAGCCGTGTGCAACTCTAGCTGGAGGGCCACATGTAAGGCAGGCCTCCTGTGATAACGTACATGTGCTTTGCTCCCCTAAATAAACGTCTATGAGTGTAGTGTGAGAGACGCGGTGTGTGGGTGTTATATAGGACAGCTATCAAACAATGAGCCGAAGTGAATCATCATGCTCTTGCTCTCTCTCTAGGGGCAATATCAGACACATCACACCCTGGAGAGCCGTGCCCAGGAACTCACTGTACCAACACACAAGAGAGAAAGAGAGTTATGGACACTGCTCTAATGTTTCAGGTTAATTCACCCTAACACACGTAACTGCTTAAGTTTCAAAGAGGGATAGATTGAGTCCTGTGGTACATATACATATGTACATGTACTAGGCTGCACAATATATCGTTTCAGCATTGATATCGCAATGTGATCATTCGCAATAGTCACATTGCCAGTTTACGCAATGTTAAGTCTGAATTATAATTTAGCATTTCGCAAGTGTTTTTGAGACATGTGACCGAGGATATTAAAAGCATTCAGGCATAAGAAATTGTACCAGTTGTAACTTTGATGAATTATTACTGATTCATTTTATTGAACTGTTTATAAAACGAAGATTATGCCGTATTAATTTACATTTGATTATTCAATTACTGCATACCTGAATACAGTTCGGCTCCTCAGATAAAACAATCAAATGCTGTTTATTTAATTTGCATATTTTGCTTTATTGAATTTATCTATGCTTGTAGATTGTTTATTATATTTTATGCACTCCACTACAGAATTATCCCAATCTATATATCACAGAATAAAAAAACATCACAATGTTGGAATTTTTCCAATATCGTACAGCCAAATAATATTTTATTTATTTATTTATTTATTTATATATATATATATATATATATATATATATATATATATATATATATATATATATATATATATATACATACACACATATATATAATTATATGAATATGATAAAAAAAAAAAAATTATTCGTCGGCGCCAATAGCCTAGTGGTTAGTGCGTCGACATATAGCACCCATGTATGTATGTATGTATGTATGTATGTATGTATGTATGTATATATATATATATATATATATATATATATATATATATATATATATATATATATATATATATATATATATATATATATATATATATATATATATATATATATATATATATGTTTATGTGTATGTATGTATGTATGTATATATATATACACAAGTACACTCCTCACAAATTTATCTTAGATGTACACACACACACACACACACACACACACACACACACACATATACACATACATTATATATATATATATATATATATATATATATATATATATATATATATATATATATATATATATATATATATATATATATATACACACATGTGTGTATGTGTTTATGTGTGTATGTGTGTATGTATGTATGTATGTATGTATATGTGTATATATATATATATATATATATATATATATATATATATATATATATATATATATATATATATATATATATATATATATATCTGTACTTTAAGGCATAAAATCTTGGATCATATATTGATCTACTGTCATTTTAAATCAACAACAAGCAAATCCAAAGAACTGATAAAGATAAATGCTGTACACATTTATATACACACGTTTCCAATAAGTTCCAGTATTTCCAATAAAACTTTACATATTTTGTTTCTTTACATGCATATAACAAGTACAACTACAGCCTTTTTATCTAATGGTTATATTCTCCATACTTCATGGGACTGTATTTATTTACATTATTAAAGCCGCTGATTGCAGTCTTGCACCTTTGTCTTTTCGTCAGAATTTCTGTGATGCTGCATTCCTTCTTTTAGCAAGGAATTTTATTCTCCTTATATTATTAATCTTCAAAAACTAAAAAAAGTGAAAAGGTAGTATTGATCCAGACTACAAAGCCTAAACCAGTAGTTCAGGAGGGATGAATAGCTAGAGATTTGTAAACAGTAGTTTCGAACATTGACGTTTGGGGAAAAAAGAAGAAAAATGCAGGGCTATTAATAAATTATTAAAACTCTGAAAGGAAAATCAAAGTAAATTAAAATATAAATTAGATATTTTTCAATTAGAAGCACCAACTAAATAATCATCCCTAGAGAGATGTTTTGCTGGCAGTTCAATATAAAGGATGATATTTTCATCAAGAAAAAAATGACTAGAAATAAATCAAAAGAAAACCTGAACCAAAGCAGAACCCTAAAATGAAAAAGTTTCTTTTTGAATGGCAGATAACCTCACCTCTATGCAGAAAGTCACCTAATTAGTGAGTGTAATTAGCCCTAAGACACTGGATTAGCCACCTGCTAGCATACTACTAAGCTAGAGGACTAGATTAGCCTTCTGTTCTGCTTGCACATTAACTACAGAGGGACTATTCTAGTACACTACAAACGCTAGCTATTCTGAGGCTAATATATACGCGCACTACTGTTCAGAGGTGTGAGGACAGAATGATTAGAAAGAAATTACACAATTAAAAATAATGGTTCTTCACTAGCATCGACGGTTCCATGAATTACCTTTAACAGCCATGGTACCTTTTCTTTACAAAGGTAAAAAATAAATAAATAAATATTTTAGTTTTTGAAAATGTTCTTCACACTAGGGCTGCGTGATATTGGAAAAATCTAACATTGCCATATTTTTCATTTTGCTATATGAATACAATTTCACCAGATGACTTAATATCTCTATTTGGAAAGAATTTATACTGTTAGATCATTTGAGATGATTCTGCAGTGAAAGTGCATCTCCATAGAATCTAATAAATCTAAATTTTTGGGGTCCCACAACACATTTTCATTGTTGTCTGTGCTTTTTGCAGTGCGTTTCTGTATTTGCATGTGTTCTAAGCAGGGGTGTAGTGGACATTTTAAAAGTGGGGTGGGGGGGGGGTTGGACGGCTGTATGAGATCTTACGTTCATATAATTATTAATCACCTGTTTCTAAATGGTCTGTCTCTAAAAGTGAAGGGGACGGATCCTCCCCACCACCCCCCACCCCCCCGGTTGCTACGCCCCTGGTTCTGAGTATTTTCATGCACATGTTTAGTAAATGATTGATGAATAGATGTTTACTTTTTGCATCTCCATAAAATCTAATAAACAATAGAATCTATAAACTTTTTGGAGTCCCCCTACACATTTTCGTTGTTGTTTGTGCTATTTGCAATCTATAAATATAATCAAGAAAAAGATACAACTAAAGTGTTTTATTATGTCCCGAGTCTAACAGTATTCAAGTACGGTAACTGAATGACAAAAATAAAAATAATTTAATAAAATTAATCATAGCTAAGGTCAGAAATGGCGCAATTTCTTATACCTGAATGCTTTTAAAGTCATTATACAATCACAATGCAAATGATAACTTGTAAAAAAAAAACTCAACATTGCATTTCCTGCGATGTGATTAACGCAAATGTTCACATTACGATATCAATGCTGAAACGATATATTGTGCAGCCCTACTTCGCACTATGAAAAGGAAGAACTTTCTATTAAAAGGGAACCAAAAAAAAGGTTCTTCCATTGTATGGCATTGCTGTGAATGGCCTTTTTGATTCTTCCTGTCACATTTTTTTTGATAGCATACTTTCAGCAACAACAAAATGTATTTGATTAGACAAACACTTCTATAATACTGCAAGGATTTCTTCACAGGATTAGTCATTACAGAATCCTGCAAAAATCCTGCATTGCAGCTTTCACAAAACATGAGATATTTTAAAATATAGCAATATTACCAGCCAAATAAATGCAGCCTTGGTAAACAAGATTTGCAACGATTCTTTAAAATCTTACGTATTACATACTTATATATGAGATTTGCTCAAAATGATCAGGCTAGTGTCAAGCTAAAATAGACTTTGGTAGTGGACTGTCATCTTGCCACATAGCTTGGATTCATGTCAAGATAATAATCTGCCTACTTCTGCTAAATGGGCAACTAATTTTCTCCCTTCACAAAACTGTTGCTGCAAAAATATTTGATGTATCCATTAACTCACATTTTCCAGCAGTGGGGCAGTAGGGAATGCTGAGTTTTTGTTAAATAAATAAACGACGCCATAAAAACACACCGACAGTCCACTGAATGATTCTATCACGATTGTATTGAATGTAAACACACACACACACACGCACACACAAGCTATGGCCTAACGTTAAACGGAAAGGACACTAATGTTTTGTTTTGCAGGGTATTCCCCACATAACACTAGAGGTATTCTAAGATTACAGTCCCCGTTAACACTCATTTGCAAGGCAGGCCCTACCAAACCACAAATGTAGGTGTTTGAGAGAGAGAGACACCTAGACTTGCATACACACAAACACATAAACACTCCAGGCCTGGATTATTATGTTACACAATACAGGCTCAGGATTTACCTGCTCGCAGAATAAAAACAAACAAGAGCTAGTTAACATTTACCATCGTTGCTGTATATATATTATCCCTTATATGACATAATATTGGTGCCGTTATGGATTTGTTTGGGTGTGAAGGCCTCTGACAGGTGCAGGCAGGTGAGCAACACACACTCATTCAAAAATACACACAGTCACTCACCCGCAGGGTGGCCAGGTCGATGTCATCCAGACTCCGCGTAGGTGCGTTTTCTGACATTTTCACAACGATTTCAGAAGACTATTAAAAAGACGCCCTCGAAGACTGCAGCTATTATTTTTTTTTTAATCACAATGTTTATTTCAAGGGACAGTTCAGAAAAACTTGCGAGGTCCCCGCTGAAACATTTGGCCGCGACCAGCTCAACCGACAACAGTTGCAGGATTTCGGACCATAAAATGTTTGTTTCTTCTTTACCGGAGAACAAATGGTTCTTTAAAGGCCAAAGTGATCCGATTCTTCAGGCGAGATTCTGCGGTTATCGATGATAAAGGCTGATGTTGAGCCTATAATCCTAAAGATTGCATGGCAACATTTACAAGAGCTCGGATCAGATGTGCCACACTGCGCTCCGTCTCTACACTCATTTTGGCAGCACTGCGTAAGTTAAGCCGACCCTACCTCAGTCAAACAGTAAGATTAGTCTATACACGAGGGGTAGATATGCAAGAAATCGCGAAAATATGTAAATACACAGGCAAAACTTCACGATCCTAAACAGCGGCGATATCCTCGTCAATCTGCCACAGCCGTCATGTTACGGCGCAACCCACGCACACGCCTTAAACGGGATTTCTGCCTGGATTTCGATGTCCCCGGTCGGCTGAGTTAATGTCCACAGTTATTAAAAGTCTCACAGCGTGTATTTAAATGAAATACACGGCCCCGGTGTCAAAAACAAGAAGTGTTTACGTCGAATAAAATTCCGCCCGCCTGGCAAACTTTCATTCCCTCCTGCCGACAGTCAGCGGCACCTCCCGGTTGTGCGCAAAACCTCCGCCGATTTGTTGGGAGAGAAAGAGGGGGAAGAACGGAAAACCATAAACAGTCCCTTGTTTTCAGCCCGGACCCTTAATGGCAGGCAGCAGCGACTCGTCACGATGCATACATAATATTCTGATTATTTAATCACTCGCTAATGAGTCGCCTCAGGAAGCCAACTTTGCTTTTTTCTGCAGGGAGGTCGTATGTTTTGATTTGTCCGACTGAACTTCTCTCTCCGTCTTGGTATGATCCTGTTCGTACTTCTGCTGTCTGTGGTCGGGCTGTGACGTCCCTCCTCTGCAAGAAAACACAACACTGTTTTCCAAGCACTTTCCTTTTCTCCCCCTCCCTCCTCTGCGCTTCTCACTCCCGTCTTCCTGGACTGGAGAAGCGCTACGGTGCTGCCACTGGGACAAACTACCTGAGGCAAGCTGGAGACAGGTGACACCGGGACGATCCTGTCCAAAATGTTCCTCTGCACAATCGCACACGTTGTGTTTTTAGCATTTTGAAGACTTAACATTTAACTTGACATTATATTTCTTTTAATGATGTAAAGTAACAAATTACAAATACAAATTACTGCAATTGAGTAGTTTTTCTCAATAATTGTAATTTACTAAGTAATTTTAAAAATGTGTACTTTTACTTTCCTTTGAGTATATTTTTAGAACAGTATCTGTACTTTTACTCCACTACTTTCCTTCAACCTGCAGTCACAACTTTATTTTCTCTTGTCTATGGGGATTAGAAAAATCAGTCCTGTTATTCCTGTCCAAACAAATCACACATAGAAGGTAAATCACATCATAATGAACTACCTCAAGACATGGGCCATTTATAATTGCAGCAAACTGTTTGGAAACATTAAAAGTGTCCAAGAAGATGTCCAAAAGCTTTACACGCATTGACCCAGAGAATGTTTAGATGCAAGTCAATGATGAGAAGATGACGGATGTTTACTGTATGATGACCAAAATGGCCTTAAACACCCAGGAGGCACAAGACGTCAACATGACGTCAGATTGATGGTATACCCCGATGTGTTTTTTTTTTTTTTTTTTGGAAATGAAAATCGGGTTGACATCAGAACTCAGTGTCAGGCTGATGACATCATTGTCCAACATCCAACCTAAAAGCAAACAAATATCAATGTCTAACGATGTTACAGCTTGACGTTGTGTGAACGTTACCAATATGATGTCTATCAGACATTGGATTTTAGTAGCCATACCTGACGAATACATGTCAGTATTTGACGTCAATATGACGTTGGTTTAAGATGTTGGCTCGACGTTGGATTTTGGTCACTTTCTAACACAACCTAAAATTGACCAAATATCCACATTATTTGCTGTTCTTATTGGTCATCAAAATAATGTTGTCCTTAGACGCTGACTAGACATTGAATTTTGCTCATCTGATATCACAACCTAAATATAATCTAATATTAACGTCTTATGACGTTGTGTGCCTTTTGGGTAATAACTAAATGCACTACAGAATGTTACGTTTACACACATCAACAAATTACATGTAAATGCATCAGCTTTTTACAGTGTAATACACTACTCTCGCTATTACTTTTGAAAGGTCTACGTTTTACTCATACTTTGAGTAATATTTACAACAGATACTTTTACTCTACTTGCACTAAATTTTTAGGCAAGTAACGGTACTTTTACTTAAGTATGATTTTTCAGTACTCTTTCCACCACTGATTGCATTTTTTAAAACTTTACAAAACTCAATCAGATACATTAGTTTGTTTATAAAATGCAAAATTCAATACATTACAAAAACATTCAATCAAAATGTCAAAATTTTTTGGCGTTCATTGATGTTTTTAACAGTAATTAACACTGGTTATTAGCACTATTCAAAATATCTTCTTTTATGTTCAGCACAACAGAATCATACAAGGGTAAATTAAGACAGAAATATATTTATGGTGAAGTTTTCAAACACAGTGTTTTCTCCTCATTTACTTTCTGCTTAATCCTTGGCCTCTAAGTTTTGTACTGTTTTGGATTGTGCTGCACATTTAGTTTTGTTTGCTCTGTAAAGTGACCTTGAGTCTAGTAAAGCTGCTGTATAAATAATTAAACATTGTTGGCTGGGTCTCACAACGTAGGAGATTTCAGGCTTTACTACCTTTGAGGAACTATTTTGGTCCTCACAATGTTGGCAAAACTTCACAAACACCGCAACTTAAGTATAGAATATATATATTTATTGAAACAGAGAACCAAAGGAAGAAAATTATTGATTGCTCAGTTGCTTACAAACAGCTATGGTATGTCATTTATAGCCATTTATAGCCATTTAACCAAAAATGCATGTCATACATTTAGAAAAACAGTCTTTTGTAGTTTAGTTCATCAGGGTAGCACCGTAATTCATGTTTGACGGTAATGAAAACCAGGTTGTGAGAGTTAGAAGTGCGTTCATTATATTGTACTGTTGTTTAACAACATATTAACTGCTTTAAACACTTCAGTAGACTGAAACTTCATAAAACAGTTATTTTCAGAAATCACAGTTCATCTTTCACAGCCTCGTTTTTCTCTGAAGAAAAGTTCATCTCATCTACCCTAGAATAAAAGTCTACACCAGAGGTCCATTCTTCGTACCTCGCTTAAATAATCTAAGATGATTTGGCAGATCTTGGATCTGTTAATGTTGATAACGGATCTCTGATTCTTCAAAAAGTTCACACAGCAGCATAATGACATTATCAAATTAATATTCAGTTATCTATATGAGCAAAATTACATAAAATTTGTAGTAAACGGTTAGTTAAATATGATACGCAATGACTTTCCACATTTGTTGTGGGCTGCATGCTCAGATTAGTAGGCCTATTCAAGTTTCTTAATAAATGGCTGTTTAAAATAATTCTGCATCAAAAAAGCATTTTGCTATTGGTAAAGGTGTCTGCAGTTTTCGCAAAGCATCAAATCACAGACATATTATCTGTCAAAACGTACATGACTGCAGAAATCATTATTCTTTTCCTTAAAAATGAGCCATCATGTCCATTATCATACACAAATTGTAGTAATGCTGGATCAGTACCTTAAAATAGTGTGCATTTGTTTCTAAAAAGAATAACCAAATCCAGCTAATTGAGTAATCCACGTATGAAGAATGGACCTCTGATGTCTAGAAGTAGCGAAAACACATAGTGTTAGCAGATTATTTAAATTTAAGTATTAGTCTGTGAGTTCTATATGCTTTTTCAATAAAAGCAATCCTATTTACATTAAAAGTATAAAATGTGCAAAAAAAGAGCAGATATGTTAGCTTGTCTGAACAGGTGTAGAGTATTTAGTTGTTAAAAAGCATAATTGTCAGTTCATAAAGGTGATTCCTTGACGTGATTGGAATGTTACAGTATATTAATGATCATATCTCTAGTGGTCAAACCCTAAAACATTCTCTTCTAGTGCAGTGCAAGTCACCTATAGCATTCCACAGTACACAGGCAGATTAGTGATGATCACTTATAAAGTGGGGCATTGATAAATTTAGCTTTGCCTTTCTGGCCTTCAGTGTGCTTCTCCACTAGTGTCGAAACCCCTTCCGAAAAACCCAAAGTGGAATCTTCTGGGCTGCTGACATTATTGCATAACAATAATTTCTCCTGGTTGTCATGGAGATTGGGAAGGGGGGCTGATAAATGCTGAGCTGAGACTCCCCCTGAATATGTTTGATGCCCCACCTGATCCCTGCTCCGTAACACTCCCCCCTACCTGCTTTTTTAAAAAGACAAAACGCACACACACATAAATTACGTAATTTTCGTGACCGAGTACACCGATACTTTTCTCTCCCCCTAACCTCCTTCCCTGTTTTTAACGGTTTGTCTATTTTTTCCTTCTCTTCTCGATCTCTTGTTCTTTTCGTTCTCTCTATCTCTCCTCTCAGCAGCCAAGACCAAGTCAGCTCTTTATACCCGTCACCATAACAACCACAAATGTTCTGACAGATTTGCTGCCACTGCATTGAGAGGTGTAGTGCACGCAAGAACGAAATAAAGAGAGAGGGAAGAGAAGGTAAAGCAACGCTAACCGCCCACACACATTCACAACAATAAATGTACGTTCTGTTCCTCGGCCATCAAAAATACTCTCTCTCTCTCTCTTTTTCACCTCGTTCGCTCTTCTCACTGTTCCTCGTTCTCATTCCACCCTCAATATGCAGCACTCGGCCATCTTAAACGCTCAGATCAGGACTTTCATGGACATAATGGCCATTTTGGCACAATTTCTAAGTAATTTGATTGCATTTTCATACATTAGCATCTGCACTGTTTGATTCTCCTGGTATAAATGCTTTATAGATTCTCACACATGATCATCATGTGTTTCTTCTACTGTGTTTGCGTTAGTGTTCAGAGCTAATCGTACATTAGTGTACACTAGGTCAAAAAAATCTGGACTTTCTCTTTTTCACTATATTTGCTCAGCTCTCCTTCCTCGTTTTCATTCCACCCTTAATATGCAACTTTCAGCCATCTTAAATACTCATGATCATGACTTTAGTGGGAGAACATCAAACCCAGCAAACAATTTTGTGTTTAATAGACGTCTAATAGACATCTAAACGAAGACAGCTTGGCTAAAACAAGGCTAAATTTGGGCTGTCACTGAAAATCTAATAGACATCTAAGAATAGCCCAAAACTAGACTAGTTGTCAAATAGACAGATTAGACAGACTTTATAAGTGTAGTCATTCATTTCTGTTTACTTGATGATTAGTCTAGTTTTGGCCTTTTCTTTTTTTATATAATAATTTTTTTAGGGGTTTTCACCTTAATTTTGACAGTACAGTAGAGAGAATTGACAGGAAAGTGTGGGGAGCAGAGAGAGGGGAAGGATCAGCCTAGAACCTCGAGGTGTGAATCAAACCCGGGTCACCACAAACATCAGAGTGCATGTATCGGTGCACTTTCCACTACGCCATAGGCACCGACAGGTTTGGCCTTATCTTAGACGTCTATTAAATTTTCACTGACAGCCCAAATTTAGCCTTGTTTTAGCCAGGACGACTATGTTTAGACGCCTATTAGACATATTTAAAAAATATATAAAAATGGCTGGGAAGTCATTTGGCTGCATTGTCATGTATAAGCAACTGCACTGTTTGGTTCTCCTGGTATAAATGCTTTTTAGATTCTCACACATGATCATCATGTGTTTCCTCTACTGTTTTTGGGTTAATCGCACATTAGTTTTGTCCAAACCAAAATGGACAAAACAGTGTGGCGGTCATCACCACAGCATCTCACTGGGTTAGGAGATGTGAAATATTTAAACTCTGAAATCTGGATTTTCTCTTTTTCACCATATTTGCTCATCTCTCCTTCCTCGTTCTCATTCCACCCTTCATATGCAACATTCAGCCATCTTAAATACTCGTGACTTTTGTGGTTGTAATGGGAATTTGGGGAGAACATCAAGGTCATTTGGCTGCATTGTCATGTATAAGCAACTGCACTGTTTGATTATCATGTTACTAATGTTTAAATAGATCATTCTACTCTATATCTGGGTTAGTGTTCAGAGCTAATCATCCATTACTTCAGTCTAAACCAGGGGCGCCCAAACTTGGTCCTGGAGGGTTGATGTCCGGCAGATTTTAGCTCCAACTTGCCTCAACACACCTGCAAGGATGTTTCTAGAAAGCCTAGTAAAAGCTTGATTAGCTGGCCCAGGTGTGTCTGATTGAGGTTAGAACTAAACTTTGCAGGACACCGGCCCTCCAGGATTGAGTTTGGGCACCACCATACCTTCTTGCTAAGTTTTGATTTTTACTGGCACACTTCAGACTGTTTTCTCTTCCCTGCTACGTCCACACTTCAATAGGAACCATTCGTTCTTTGCTTTTAAGTGGTGGGAGCAGGTTCTCCTCGCACAGGAAGTGCAGTGGGAAATGGACCAGAATGCCTCGGATTGCCTGGAGCTCTTCTCTGGCTTTCTCCGGGTCGGCAAGACTGAGGTTCTCTGAGTTTACGTGATCCATCAGCTCACGCAGGTTGCGGATGGAGTCCAGTGGAAGACATCGGAAGACCTGCACAGTCAAGAAAGGGTACTGCAGTTGAAACACTGACTAGTGCAATATTGCAACCCGATGTTTATTTTAAAGCCAAAACATTTTGGAAATCTAATCCATAACTAGTACATGCACACATCGGGATTATGAATGCGAGTGTAAATATAAGGGTAATGATAGTGCAGCAGTGTATGGGAGTGGTGCTATTGTCTGCAGGACTTCTGCACAACCTGCAAATTACAGTAATTGTAGGTTTTACTGCGGTTTAGACCTGCATTCAGTGCATTTGTATCAGCTCAAACCCCGCACAATGACTTTAAATGAAAACCTTTGGTTAAAGACATTTAGGGGAGTTTGGAGAAAATCCAGAACACGTCTAACACAACTCTCTCACCCACCTTCTCATAGATGATGGCATTTGTTTGAGCGACTTTGTTCCAGACATCATTGAAGAAATCATCACTGATTGGATCATCAATGTCCAGAGAGGGATCGGATTTTGCTCCAAGTAGTACACTGTGGAGACAAGGTAGATTGTGAAATTACAACATAATTACAATATAGGCAAAATGTAGTTTTACACCTTAAAAGACAGTCCTACAGGTGAAGTGTTTTTCAGTATGAACAATATTTAATTATAATTTTTTTGTCTAAATCTGAACTTAAACTATATATAAAATGCATATATCATGTCTCTGCATGCAGGTATTCTCTGATGTTATGGATAAGTACATTTAATGTACTTCAACTGGTATTTACATATTTATTTTTGTTGTTTTGTTACTTGAGTTAATAAATGAAGGGCTGGGGGACAGAATTAACAATGGACAATAGATATTACTGTTTATCTTTCTCAACATTTAACATGTTTTGTCCTACAAAAGACCAATAAAAAGATTAAAATATAAAATGCATATATCATCTATCATTTCCAAGTGTGAACTCATAAGTAGTTTTAAACACGACCAGGGGTCTGATCTTCATACGTGGATTACTCAATTAGCTGGATTTAATTACTGATGATTTGACATGATCCAGGATCTTTTGTTGTCATAGCAACAGTTCTGGTATCTTATCTTATATATATATATATATATATATATATATATATATATATATATATAGTTAAAAATAAATCTAAGTTAAATATAAAAAAATATTTAATCTACATTTTCCAATCTACACTCTATATATATATATATATATATACATATACATACTGTATAAAAAAATACAAAGACTGTCACGGGGTGTTTCTCCTTAAGGAGTTCAAAGAGAACATTTATTAATATGGACACTTTAGATACAAACGCATACTATTTTAAGGTACCGACCTAGGTTTGGTGCAATTTGTCAATGATAATAACTGTTTTTTTTATGTTTTTCTTTTAAAGGAATAATAATTTATGCAGTCATGCACGTTTTGACAGCTATGCAGGTGATTTGATGATTTGCAAAAGTTGCAGACACCTTTTCCAATATCAAAATGCTTTTTTGATGCAGAATAAATTTTAATAGCTAGTTATTCTTTACGCCGATTAAGAAACTTGAATAGGCTTCTATAATAAAGAAAATCCGCTATAAATGTAAGCCTAAATAATTTGCTAAATACTCTTGACACATGAGAGTGTAAGCCCTGCAGCTCACAACAAATGTGGACAGTTATTGCGTATCATATTTAACAAACTGTTTACTATGTATTTTATGTAATTTTGCTCACATGGATAATTGAATATTATCAAGCAGATGATGTCATTACGCGACTGTGCCATTAGCCAATCGTTGCATTGCTGATCTTGATTTCGAGGATCGATAGATCAGTCCTTCACAAAACACTCAGCGATCTCAGATCAGTTCATCCAGGCATTTTAATCTGATTCACAAACTTGTTTGAAGAACCAAATTAGCCAGAAATCAGTTATCAAGATTAAAAGATCCAGGATCTGCCAAATCATCTTAGATCATTTAAGCAAGGTACAAAGAACGAATCCCAGAGACTGTCGAGACCAAGAAAAACAAGACCAAAACAAATAATATTTTAAATCCATTTATAACATAATTTTTTTTCACAGAATAAATTTGGTCGTCCTACAAGAAAACTATAGAAACGTATTAATATTTTTGGATGGGGGTCCCTTGCAGGAGAATGATCATATTTAGAGGTCTTAGCATCTAAAAGACTGAAAAATCTAGATTTAGACCATATTCAGTACTGTACTTGGTTAAACTATTTCAATTAATTAACGGCTCAGTTCACTTCCACAAGAAAACACTTCGAAATGGACAAAGTGTACCAACAAAATTCACATGTAAGAAAATGAATTCAAATCATGTTTAATGTAAGTCATGGTGCTTTCAGTCTATTGATCTGAGAGTGTTTGTCATGTTCATAAATGCTTACATGAAAAGACAAAAATGCACCAGGTTTATAATAAAATCCCTAATGTGCACTGAGTGAAAACTACCTTAGGTTGCACAACCCCCGTCTATATCATAATATCATTTTAAACTTGAATCAGATTATAGCAATAGCTAATTTAATAACGTTTGGCTTCATACATCAGGGCAAACATCACAAAAGGAAATATCAAAACAGCTCAACAATCTAATATGCTGCTCCCTCTGGACAGTACACTCAGTAGAAAGTCTCATAAAGCAAGAACAAATGTGAACAGTGCAATGTGCTGTGAGGAGATTAGAGTGAAATAACTCAATGAAACCAGAAGAGCCAGAGACGGACATGAACACAATGGCTTGAGGTCACGCATCTGAAGGCCAGCACTAGAAGGTGCTGCAGACACGCATCATTAGAAGCATCTCGCTGTTTCCATTGGCAACCGAGAGATGTTCTGGTAGCTGGCAGTGTGGAACGCAGCGTGCCAACACGAATCACACACACACACTCCTCTTTTTCACTCACACACTCCTACACAGACAGGGGAGAAGCTGGACAAAATGGGAAGCTGAGGTGCTTCACTGCACAAACACAGATCTAATCACAGCTCTCACGTTATTCAGATAGACGAAAGACTGTTAGGAGGTACGTCAGGGAGGGAAACGTCAAAAAAGCTGAACAGCCTGTTAATATTCGCTATAAACTATTGCATATTGGTATCTGGCATTAATGTCTAACTAACTGCATGCAGATAAGGTAGCAAGTCATAACAAATTTGATCAATTAAATACTTTGAAAAGAATATTTGAGTCTGAACAGCATTACTTCATACTGATTCACATCAGTAAACCCTTAAAGCATAGGTCTCAAACTCGATTCCTGAAGGGAAATGAGCTCCAACCTTGATCAAACACAGCTGATCCAACTACTAAAGGTGTTCATGACTCTTTTGAACACCTCGATTATTTGGATCAGCTTTATATGATCAGGGTTGGAGCAAAACTGTGCAGAGCTGCGGCCCTCCAGGAATTGAGTTTGAGACCCATGCTTTAGGGGTTAGTTCACTCAAAAATGAAAATTGTGTTATTAATTACTCACCCTCATGTTGTTCCAATCCCCTGAGCTTCCTTATCCTCTATAGACAGCAATGTTCCAGACTTGTTCCAAAGTTGTTCCAAGTCCAGAAATGTACCAAAAACATCCTCTAAACTGACCATATGCCATTATGTGCACTTGATAATATTCTGATTGAACCCTGAAGGCATTTGGCCTGTTTTGAAGATGTTTTTTGCTTTCTCTGGACTTTGAATGACCATCGGGACCATTGCTGTCTATGGGGGATGAGGGAGCCCTCAGATTTCATCTAAAATATCTTAATTTGTATTCAGAAGACAAACAAAAGTCTCAAGGATTTGGAGCAACATGATGGTGAAAAAAAAATGTAATTTTTGGGTGAACCAACCCTTTATGTGTGTGTGATTCATCTTAAACGATTCATTATAAGAATTGGCTCATGAGAGTCATTTGTTGTGAATCAAACAAAAAACACGGGGTATGAGTTTGAGTTGGTTTTTTTGTAATAATTTTAATGCTACTCATAAGTAAAAGTATTAGGGACATTCTACCATAAGCGCACATTATCTCAGATTCTCAGATTTTCATTCTTTATTAAAAACACTTTACAAATGTACAAACCAGTCATTGTCCTTGTCTTCAGCCCAACTGAACCTACAGCTTTAATAGTGTTATGCTAAAAACTGTTATTTGGAAGAAAAAAAATCTGAAATAGCAAGTTTAAGTTGTTACTCACATCAGTTGATTGAAAACATGAAATTATAAATTAATTCTACAAATAAATACTACAAATATATAATACTAATACATTTACAATTGTCCCTTATGTTTCTGTCAGTCCAGTCACATTTGCATTAAATACAACATAAAATGTGTGCAATACACCTTTAAAGCTATAACTCAGAAGTGACATTATCTGACGGAGAAGAAGCTGATAGTGATCATGGATGCGTTCTATCATTGTATGGATGTGTTCAATCAATTGTATGATTTTATGATTGTTTTGTATGATTTTATTTGAGGATGACAAGTCAGGCCCTGTCACATTTTTTATAAGTGAAAATGTACGTTTCTGGTAGAATGTCCCATTAATGTTGCTACAGAATATCTGTATTCATCAAAGAATCCTTCCACAAAAATGTTACACTAAATCAGGGGTGTCAAAACTTTATTTCATTTATCAGTCATTCAAATGATTCATTTGAAACAGCTACTTCATTTAGAAACAAAACAAGTAACTGCTTTCATGAATGAATCATTGAATCGCTGACTTGTTCATTCAGGAACACAACTGCAGTTTCAGCAGTGTTACTCTGAGATGCACAGATGTTCTGCTCGGGCTTTGTCTGGAACTATTTTCTTTGGAGAAACCATAACATTGTATCTAAAACACAATTAACATGTGTGAATGTACTGACATTCAGGAAAAGGGCACCCTGACTTCTAGGAAAGGCTAATATATGACATACTGTAAATATAAAAAGAACTCTTACAAGGCATTTTTGCATTCATATCTTTATATGTATAATTATAAGTTAACAGCATTCATAGGCTTTGTCATGCAGTCAGTGTCTCTGGACTCTTCACAGTTATTTTTGTTTGGTTTTTACAATTTAAAAGTACCAAAATTTACAGTATTACAGCTGATGATAAATACTGAAATGTTCAATCTCATTTATTTTGTTCATTCTAAACTGTCTGGAAAAGTTATTGCAGCAATCTCACTTTCATTTTCAAAATCAATATTTTATTTTTTATTTCATATTACAGTTTGAATAATGTCTAGGGCAGGATTAGACACCTTTGTGGCCTATATTTGCCCTGTGGGCTGCATATTTGACACCCCTTTACTCAGAGCTTGACGTTAGCTTTATTGATCACCGGCCACTAGCTACGTTTCCCTCCAAAAATGCAAATTAACTTTATGCGCAAAACTGGAATTTCGCATAAGAGATGTGCGAATACAGCAGCGTTTCTATCCAATGAGTCAACGAGAACAAAATAGTCACTTCCTCATTAATTGCCACCAAATATCAAAAATAATAAAAGTAATTTGCTGAGGTAGGAGAAGCTGTGTGTATCTTTTCTTCATTTAATAAATGACTTGCGCCTCAGAATATGCAGTGAACGTGAGACACGGAGCACAGACGCACTTGACAGTTCTGGAGGTCATTAATAATATAATAACACTAATGCTGAAATGGTTAAGGCATTTTGGAATGACCAAAACAACATTTCAGTTGTGTTACAGTGTGCTCAGCCACTGGTTTGTCTTTTCACACACATCTTTATCATCACATGATCTCTTATAACAAAATCACATGACCTATTTTAAAGTGCATACTGGAATTTGTTCAGTAAAAGTGTTTCCATCGAAGTTTATGCACAGTTTTTCTTATCAAATAAAAAGTTTATCCTACTCAGTTATGTGCATATGTTTTTATGAACATTTCAACTATATCATGTGCATAAAAATAGGTGGATGGAAATGTAGCTACTGTGGCTAGTAGATTTCCAATGCTACAAGCAACTCACAATTTTCACTAGCCACAATTTTGTTGTTGAGAAAATATATTTTACATGCATAAATTTGACTTTGGCATGCTAAAATGACTTGATTTAAATTTTGTGTTATGTCTACATGAGTCCTTATCAATTTCACTTTTTTGTGTTGTGACCTTACCCAATGTGCATGAGCAAATGGGTTGGGGTTTCCATAGTGTCGCACTGCAATTCGTTTTATTTCACATGACTTTTCAGAGCTCAACACTAAGGATTTACCTCTTTTTCTAATTATTTCCATTCCACATATTTTAAATAATGTGTCAAAACGAGCAAAATATAGCTGTATACTGTACATACACTTTTTATTCAACAAAAATGTTTTAAAAAAATTGACATTTAAAAAATTAATTATTTTCATGTATCTAAAACTATGTACAGTGGTCTGTCTAAGGTCTCGATCACCAGTTAACTATACATAAATGGAGAGTGAAACTGCTATTAAAGAGCCCATATTATGGGTTTTTGAAAATGCCCTTCCATGTAGTGTGTAATGCAGCTCTAAGTGAAGTGAAATATCCAGCTAAGGCTTAAATCTGTAAGTGTACAGTGTTTAAAACTATTGATTCATCTATAAAAGAGTCGACTCATAGTGCTTCAAACGAGTCGTCTTGATAACGAGTCATTAGGTGTTTCGCGATGACGCAGCCACGAAACACAAGCCTCGCCAGTAGTTACGCACGCAAACCAGGGAGATTTGAAACCTGCGGCCCCGCCCACTAACACAGAAAAAACACTAGACACACACACACAGACGCCGCCGGTCGAATGAAGTCACGCTGTGCTCAGATGGATAATATTGACAGTCTCTACCCAAAGATGAGTTGTGAACTGTGAAGAATCAGTGGTTGAGGTTTATTCACTAGTGTAAGTAAGTGCGATTAAAATTGTTGCCTCGTTTAACTTGCAAATTATGTATTTATTGTGTTTTGTTACTTGTTAACCTGGTACAGTACACACGGTTACTCTTTAGTAGAGAGAGAGAGAGAAAAAGAACAGGTCGAGTTTGTGACGCCTAGGGGCTAGGAGACAGGAGACTCGCATCGCTTTCCCTAGTTCTTCTGAGGAGTGTTGTGTGTGTGTGTGTGTGAGAGAGAGAGAGAGAGAGAGAGAGAGAGAGAGAGAGAGAGAGAGAGAGAGAGAGAGACTCGCGTCGCTTTCCCTAGTTTTTCTGAGGAGCGTTGTGTGTGTGTGTGTGTGAGAGAGAGAGAGAGAGAGAGAGAGACTCGCGTCGCTTTCCCTAGTTCTTCTGAGGAGCGTTGTGTGTGTGTGTGTGTGAGAGAGAGAGAGAGAGACTCGCGTCGCTTTCCCTAGTTTTTCTGAAGAGCGTTGTGTGTGTGTGTGTGTGTGAGAGAGAGAGAGAGAGAGAGAGAGAGAGACTCGCGTCGCTTTCCCTAGTTCTTCTGAGGAGCGTTGTGTGTGTGTGTGAGAGAGAGAGAGAGGGAGAGGGAGAGGCTAGGAGACTCGCGTCGATCTCCCCAGCTCTTCTGAGGAGGGTTGTGTGTGTGTGTGAAAAAAGCCTTACACTATGAAGCGTGTGTGCACTGTGACTACTTTTATATAGTTGATTACCAGCTGGGCATTTCACTCTGTCTCGTGCTGAAGCCTGTCACTGTCGACCAATCGCAGCAGGCTGTCATCGGTCCAATCAGCGCAGATTAGCTTCGCGCTGAGGAGGGGGTTGGGAACAAATGAATCGCTGAACGATTAATATGGGAGTCGTTGGGATAATTAGGTAAAAATAAATGCAGATTATAAGACCATCAAAGTGTTTTATGACCTTGCATGCATATTAGACTGTTGTTGGAGACCCTTACAACCTAAATATGACCCTATTTCATGTATAATATGAGCTCTTTAAAGCAATACTATTGTAAAGTATGATCATTAAACCACATTAACAAAATTAAATGTAAGCTAAAGAAAGCAGATAAAAAACATTCTGTGTGCAATTATGAAAGGATGACGTGCATATGGTTAACATTAGGCCCATTAATTATCTGTACAAAGAATGGTAAAAGCGAAA
The DNA here is from genome assembly GCF_903798145.1 of Danio aesculapii. Lineage (NCBI taxonomy): Eukaryota > Metazoa > Chordata > Actinopteri > Cypriniformes > Danionidae > Danio > Danio aesculapii. Next base: position 45,840,621 of record NC_079439.1, on the reverse strand, counting down.
GCAGCAACCGCTGCTGCTAACAAAGAATCTCATCAATCGCATTTCTTCCAGTCTATTTCAAAGAGAACCAATCGCACCAGTTGTGTTACCAGGCACGGTTGCATCACGCAGGGAAACGAGAGCGCACAAGCTTTTAAAACAGTCAAGCACATGATCAGTAAGTAAAAGCCCTTGTTAGTGAATAAAGACCGCCTGTCTCACCTTGTGCTGTGATGCTCTCATTTGTTATTTACCTGCTTTCTTTTGCTCGCGCGAGCAGTTAGTTTTTTGTTTGCTGCTTTTTGAGTCTAAAATCACATTTGTACACATATTGACAAACCGTCATAAACTATAACTCCAATCTTCAAAGATGCAATTTAAACATTATTTTCAACCAGTCAAAGTGGCTAGTGGGAGTTGTTATCTAACCCGCCACAGCTGAAATCTACCCGCATTTGTTGGGTTTTAATGTCAAGCCCTGCCTTCACAAAATCAGCAAATCAGAATGGTTTTTGAAGCATCATTTAAAGCTGAAGACTGCAGTAATAAATGAAGAACATTCAGGCTTTCACTACATTAAAAAAAATAAAAAAATCAAAGCTAATCAACCAAAACGTTTGTACAGTAGTGTACACTGGCTACACTGCATGTATTTACTCTTACTTAACAGAATGACATGGATCTTGCTGTGATTTTCTGGTACAGTCTTGTTAGCTCATCAAACTGGATTCAGACTGCAAACTCTGTGCTGGAACCAAAACCAGCTCTCTGAGCCTCCATGCAAAACATATCCAAAAACGTGGATATTTGCATGACTTTTCCAGGCCATGTTTGAAATACTCCTGATTTTAATCTTGATCATGAGCGACCACAGAAACTCCAATGCAAGTTTCAATATGTGCTTGATTAATGCTGTTTTGTGAGTCTGACTCTTTCTGACTTCTTCACAGAATCCTTGACAATTTTAAACACACTGATGTGTCTACTATGCTGCCTTAAAGGGTCACGAAACACCAAAACACAATTTTTGAGTCGTTGACAGTCGTATATGTGTCCCACACTTCTAAAAACACGATTAGGACACATATATTTCACTAAAAAGTATTACTTAGAGCAAATTCGTACTTCCGGTTTGAAACAAATTTTTGAAGCTGCGTCACGGCCATGAGATCTTATTCCAGCGTGTAGATTGGACGTCTGTACAAACCAATCAGCGTGCTCTATTGTGTATGCGGTGCAACTTCATTAATATGCATGATAGCTTCCAAGCCTGTTTTACCTGAAACAGTGTTCAGATGGCAGAGAGACAACACGTGTTGCCAAAACAAGTGGGAAAAGAATAAGAATTGTTTGGAGATACGGGTCGTCAGTGTTGCTTTTATAATGCGCAGCAACGAAGGTTTTGTTTTCATTTTCCAGCTATGAGAGCGCAACTGGACTCACGTGTGGATCAGTGCACACGATATGTGGCAGAAATACGTTTGTACTGAACATTTTTTACTCGAGAGCTTTTCGCATCTGGAAATTGGGAAATTATGGCTCCAGTTGGTATTGATAGTCCGGTCTCTACAGATTTGGTAAGTGTGTGTGATCAGTGCCCTTTCTTTGTTCATTCATAGTTTGTATCGTCAGCAGTACTCTTTCAGTGTTTAAAGACAGACCTTAGTCAAAATGATTTCTAAGTTACTTGGTTTACAGTACGTTAGTATCACTACATTATTATGGGCTAAAAGATCTACTGTAAATAATGCTCTACGAGTGTAAACATGTAAACACTGCAAGCAAACTATTACCGACCGTCATGTTGAATTTTCGCCACATTTTGTGACAGGATAGTCTACACACACACAGCTTTCTGACCTACCGAGTGCATCTGAGTTACCGAGAAATGCAGAGGTTTTTTCTCTTATACGATGTGCGGTGTCAAACATTCCACTGTCATTAAACACAGTCACTGTCTTTGTCCCCTGCGTCTGTTTGTTTGTTTTGCCTCTGTGAAAATCAGCACGTGCCAAAATGGAAACTCACATTTTTTTTTCAAATCCTTCCCTCTTTCCCTCCCCCGACACTCCCACCTAAACAGAGCTAGGCACACCCACTTTCCTGACTTTTTCCAAACTAGAGGTGTGAAAACACCCTGCTGAAACAGGGGGTTTCATGGCCCTTTAAGCTCAAGTAAACTGACCTGAAGCACTCCTTTCGTAAGGCTAGTGCCAGCGGTCCAGCCTGGTACTCCTCTCCATCCATGACTGAAGAAACTCTTTCCTCATCCTCGACCAGCACTGCCAGCTCACTGTCGCGAGTACCCAGCATGCTCCTGTCATTGATGTTGGCTGACCCTGATAACAACAGGAGAGGAAGGACATTTTGAAGAACTTTGATCAGCAACTCCAGTATTGTACCAGCAGGTAGATTATGGAGCTCAGCTTCTCCATGCACAAAAGTAAAAATCATGAGCAGGCAATTCCCCAATGTCAACAAAGGGTATAAGTACCTCAAGGGGGCACATATTTTTAATTAATAAATTAGTTCTACATTCTTTTTAAACAGTTTTTTAATTATTATTTCTTTCAATCATGATTATGTGTTAATGTTATCAGTATACATGGGATGGGGAAAATTTGTAAAAATGTTTCATATTTTATTAAAAATACATTTCTTTAATTGTCTTTTTAAAAGTGTCTTTTTTTACACTAGGTACAAAATAGTTGCAATATTTCATCCCAGTGCAATTTAAGCAAAATAAAACAAATAAAATATATCACACATTCTTTGTTGGCAAGGCTTCCAAATAGTAAGGAACATTTGTCAGGTTTGACCTGTGGAGGAAATACACTTTTTCATTATTTTCAGCATAGAAATAGAAATAAATGTAAATATTATTATGTAGGTGTGTTGGTATGGATGTATTTTGACGCAGCACAAATAAAATGCATCAAGTTTAAATGTTGTTGTCACTGACTTACTCAAGACTACAATAATAAAAAAATCTGCTCATTAGCACATGGAAAATTAAACAATATATATTTAATTGTTTCATTATGTAAACACTCTGTAGTTTACAAGAGTTTAAATCAATTAAATAAACTTTAGCAGTAACTTAGTAGATAACATCAGGGCTGGTCAGTGAAAATGTAAAATAAATAGTACAATATGATCCTTTCAGCTTTTTTGTGACATTTATATCCGTTCTACAACTACACATAAAACGACAATTTTTGCCTTAAAGGGCACCTATGATGAAAATCAACTTTTGTAAGCTGCTTGGACAGAACTGTGAGTAGGTATAACGTCATTTTGGAGTGCTAAAACCACAAGTCTCTTTTTTAAAATTTACTGACGTCAAAATCAGACCCAAATCCCTGTGATTTTGAGGCCCACCGCAACTCGACGTAGGAGTGTGGTTTTCCCTGCTCACCAAATTGATTGACAGACGCCATGTTTCTACAATAACATGTATACACATGTCCACTTTCTTCTAAGAAACTGGGATTTAAACATGTTACAACTTTCTGTGATCAGCTGCATCTAAATAATTAATTGTATAAGTTTAAGACGTTTTAAAAACAGAGCCTGTTTGTAATAAAGACAGTAAAATCACCATGTAATTCTTAACCGATATAATCACCACGGCACATGGTGTCAGTAAACTGCATATATATGTGTGTGTGTGTTCGTGTATCCTGCAAATTGCATTTGTGTGGAACGTCGGAACGGTGGGTGGGGAGAAGCAGCTCAATTGGATTTAAAGCCACAGGCTACAAAAACAGCTGCATTGTCATCATACCAAAATGGGCAGATTCTTCATTATATACTAAATAATCTGTTGGATATTTTGAGTTGAAATTTTACAGACACATTCTGGAGACACCAAAGTCTTATCTTACATCTTGAAAAAGGGGTAAAATCAGTGCCCCTTAAAGAAATAATCAATTATTTTCATTTGGTTCCAAAACTTAGACTTTCTTTTTTCTAATGTACACCATCGAAAGTGTTGAACACAAAAGAATATCAGAAACTATCAGTCACTGACAATAATAGCAGGAAAAAAATATGAAAGTCAATGGGTGCCGGATTCCAACATTCTTCAGAATCTTTTGTGTTCAACAGAAGAGAGAAGCTCAAACAACAAATTTGGAACAAGTAAAGGATGAGTTAATGGGCAAACTTTTATTTGTGTAAGCCATACTTTTTATCCTACACTGCATTTTTATGAAATATCTTGAGATGAAATATTTTTTAAAAATATGAATTTATTTTTCCAGAATCTGAATCTGACCTAAAACTTTTAACAGCCATTATCATCAAGAGCCCCATCGGCCTTTTACAAATGGTCAGTTATATGTTATTGGATTAATCTGAAGCGGAGCCTCTCACCTATGATGTAGCATCGGTCGTCGGCGATGAGGGCTTTGCTGTGCACATAGATGAGCTCTGTAACAGGAGACGGGCCGAGCTGAGAGTGTGTTCGCAAACCACACAGAGAAAAATACTGCGTCCATTTGTCCTGCACTGATGAGAAGACGACATGATCATTACAACAATAAATGCCAAACCATCTGTGAGATTGGTTAATGGCCTGAATGCTATAATGCGTGACTGAAAAAAACAACAACGAATAAACTCAATCATTTAGAATCACTTATATAAACAGACAGAAGGAAAGGAACAGATGAAAGGATCCTAAAATATAAACAATGCACCAGAGTGGCAGAATTACCGACAGCTAAATATGCTTCTGTCAGATACTTACTTTGTTCTTTTAATCTTGAAAGAATGGAGTGTTCTCCTCGATTAATCGTTCTGTGTACAGAAAAGTTCTGTTAGCAAGACATGATCAAGAATTGTGGATAGAGAGAGTGTGTGTATGTGTGATACTAGATTTGTCGGCTATGTGTGTAAGGAGGGGCAGGTTTGAATAATAGCACGGGTATTAACTGGGTATTATAATGTTAACATGAACTTTTTATGTGTCCTCATTACTGCTGTCAAAAGATTCATCAAATACACATATACACACAATAAAGAACCCACTAGTTTTTCCAGATTTATTTTTATTTAAAAATACAGTGTGTGTATGTATATATATATATATATATATATATATATATATATATATATATATATATAGTTGAAGTCAGAATTATTAGCCCCCCTTTGAATTTTGTTTTTCTTTTTTAAATATTTCCCAAATGATGCTTAACTGATGTTTAACAGAGCAAGGAAATTTTCACAGTATGTCTTATAATTTTTTTCTTCTGGAGAAAGTCTTATTTGTTTTATTTTGACTAGAACAAAAGCAGTTTTAAAAAAAAAAAAAACATTTTAAGGTCTTAATTATTAGCCCCTTTAAGTTATATATTTTTTGATAGTCTACAGAACAAACCATCGTTATACAATAACTTGCCTAATTACCCTAACCTGCCTAGTTAACCTAATTTAACTGGTTAAACCTTTAAATGTCATTTTAAGCTGTATAGAAGTGAACTGAAAAATATATAGTCAAATTTTATGTACAAAGATAAAATAAATCAGTTATTAAAACTAAAAAATAATGAGTTATTAAAACTATTATGTTTAGAAATCTGTTGAAAAAATCTTCTCTACGTTAAACAGAAATTGGGAAAAAAATAAACGGGGCTAATAATTCAGGGGGGCTAATAATTCTGACTTCAACTATATATATATATATATATACATTTATTTATATTATTTTTTTCACTTATTCTCCATACCACAGGTTCTGAAACAGAACTAAAACAGTAGGGATTAAGCTAAAGGAAGGTTGTATAACTCTTATTTTTACCTACAATCTTACTTTTTTTTTTTCTTCGATTTCACTACCCAGATCATCTGACATTCTGTACCTCACTCAAGACATGTGTTAGGGCAGGGGTCACCAATCTCAGTCCTGGAGGGCCGGTGTCCCTGCAGAGTTTAGCTCCACTTTGCCTTAACACACCTGCCTGGATGTTTCAAGTATACCTAGTAAGACCTTGATTAGCTTGTTCAGGTGTGTTTGATTAGAATTGGAGCTAAAATCTGTAGGGCACCGGCCCTCCAGGAACAAGTTTGGTGACCCCTGTGTTAGGGCTTCCACTACCGTAATACACCTAAAACACGAATTGCTGTAAAACTCGTCAAGGGCAGGGAAGTTGGATGTCTAATCGCATCTTTACATTAACTTCACATGTAAAACACTCATGCGTATGCAACCTCTATAAGTCACGCAATTCATTGCAAACTGAAATATTGTCCTGATATATATATATATATATATATATATATATATATATATATATATATATATATATATATATATATATATATATATATATATATATATATATATATATATATATATATATATATATATGCATATATGCATATATGCATATATGATATATATGCAAACTGATATATATATATATATATATATATATATATATATATATATATATATATATATATATATATATATATATATATATATATATATATATACATATATATAATATGTTAATACAAACATTAATTTTAGGTTTGTGATTAATCGTTTGACACCACTAGTCCTCAAAAATCAAAAGTTTAAAAATAAAATAAACAGGGTTTGTTTATTCTATGAGGGTTGGGTTTAGGGGTAGGGTTGGGGTAAAAGGACAGAATATACAGATTGTATGGTACAATAAAAAAAAACCTTTATTGATTGTCTTTAAAAAAAAAATTTATTGACTGTCTTTAAAAACCACAAAAATAAACGTGTGTGTACCTGTAGGTGAAGTGCAGTATTGCCTGAATGGCATTTCCTCCACCCTGACTGATGTCTCCCTCAAAGCCGGGCAGGAGAGGAATGACAACAAACACCCTGAACTTCTTCCCCTCGCTAGAACAACACAAATAAAGTATAGATTTCATGCTAGGAAACACAGAATTTACTTAACTGAACTTGTATTATTTTATTTGACTGAACAGCATATTTTTTTTCTTAGCAGAAACAGACCTGTGAGCTCGTAGGATTCGCTTGACAATGGCATCTCCGATGGTGTTGTGGACATTCTTCTCATCGGCGCAGCTGATGAAGAACTGATTCTGAGAAACAGAAATCACACAGAAGACTTCGCTTAATAGGTTTCAAATTTTTGCTAAAATTTGGCCATCAGGTGATGTAAGAGCATGACTGTCTGAAAATCATAAAAAAAAATCATTATTCACATTTGATTTAGTACATATTTTTTCTAAAAGTTCTATAAACATCAACCTGGAATGACGCAAATTTCTAATTAATCGGTTTATCACATGGCAGCAACTCATACATTTAGGCATGTAGACATGTTCAAGACGATCTGCTGCAGTTCAAACTGAGCATCAGAATGGGGAAGAAAGGTGATTTAAGTGACTTTGAACATGGCATGGTTGTTGGTGCCAGACAGGCTGGTCTAAGTATTTCAGAAACTGCTGAGCTACTGGGATTTTCACACACAAAGATCTCTAGGGTTTACAGAGAATGGTCTGAAAGAGAGAAAATATCCAGTGAGCGGCAGTTCTGTGGGCGCAAATGCCTTGCTGATGCCAGAGGTCAGAGGAGAATGATCTGACTGTTTCCAGCTGATAGAAAGGCAACAGTAACTCAATCACTCGTTACAACAGAGGTATGCAGAGGAGCATCTCTGAACGAACAACACGTCAAACCTTGAGGTGTATGGGCTACAGCAGCAGAAGACTACACTGGGTGCCACTCCTGTGCTGTCAGCTAAGAACAGGAAACTGAGGCTACAATTCACACAGGCTCACCAGAATTGGACAATAGAAGATTGCCACGTTGCCTGGTCTCATGAGTCTCGATTTCTGCTGTAACATTCGAATGGTAGGGACAGAATTTAGTGTCAACAACATGAAAGCATGGATCCATCCTATTTTTAATCAACGGTTCAGGCTGGTGGTGTAATGGTGTGGGGGATACTCATAATGAGTTCACTGTACTCAAATAGCCTCCACAGTCTTCAGATCTCAATCCAATACCTTTGGAATGTGGTGGAATGGGAGATTCGCATGTGCAGCTGACAAATCTGCAGCAACTGCGTGATGCTATCATGCCAATATGTACCAAAATCTCTGAAGAATACTTCCAGTACCTAGATGAATCTATGTCACGAAGGATTAAGGCAGTTCTGAAAGCAAAAGCGATTCCAACTAGGTACTAGTAAGGTGTACCTAATAAAATGGCCAGTGTGTGTGTGTATATTTATAAAAGTGTCATTACAACCAGACAAATTTAATTTTATCTAAGTAAAATATCTTTTATTTTAAAATAATTGCACTAGGAACACATAAAACACCTAAAAAGTCAGGGTATGTCGAAGAGTATGTGAATGTTCCAAGGCTATGCCAGACCTACCACGTGCACTCAATGCAGAAGTATGAATTGGGCTTAACACTGTAGTACTGTACAACACTGTATTTATCTAAATACTGTCAGTAAATATTATCAGTGCTTTTTTAAATCCTCAAATGTAAAGGTTTTAGCATTCAGAGTTTTATTCTCGTTCCTGCATAGACATAAACATTTCCCCCTGAAGCACGTGTTATGTTCTCTCAGGCTTAGCTGACTTGCATTAGGACCCTGTGTCTGAGCATGAGGCCAAAGCAGAGAGCTATTGTGTGCTGCCAGCTGAATGCAGTGCAATCACATGATCCTAGTGGGAGAAAACACTGCAAACAACTCCATAACACTGAGACTCTATGTGTGAACAAAGCGCAGTGTCTGTTCAGCTGTGTGTGTGCTGAGTCTTATGAGTCAGAAGCAAATGCTTTCTGTAAGGTCACAGGGCGACTGTTACCTCTAGATAAATGTAATGCTGGCTCTTCTCAATAACATGCACATAAGCATTGAGGATTGAGTGTTCACATGTGCCAGCAGACCAGCGATCAACTGAACGAAGAACCTGAAATTAAAGAAAAAAGAAATAGATGAGGACAAAATAAATGAAATTTAGGGTAAAAAGGAAAGAAAAGGATGGAGACATGTGTACCTGTACAGAGGCTTTTGTGGCACCGGGGATGCTAAAAGGCAGTCTGTCTGCTGTGCAGTGAGATTTTGGCAGGAGATACGGGTAGAAGTCATCCTTATACTTGTTCTTAAAAATCTGTTAATTGACACAGAAAAAAGTTTGTAGTGTGTATGTAGTCAATAAGAAAAAAAATTTAAAACTTTAATTTTTTTTCCCCCAACCTTAGTGAAGTTCCAGCGCTGGATGAAATGTCGTGCCAGATCTCTAGCTGCTTTCCCATGATGCGCTGCACCCAGGTCTCGCCAGGGGATGCGTGGCACCTGAGTTCTGTCAACATTGTCTAAGAGACAAAAACAAAATCTGCATTACTGTTTGAAGCCACATTGGATATTTCCTAACATTTGTTGTTGTTAAACCAAACAATTTATTCCTGCAACTAAGTAATAATAACTAATAGCTCTTCTTTTTTACATCTAACTTTTATTTACCAAAGAATCCTGAAAAAATAAACAATAATCAGCCTATGATAATGAGTTTAAAATGTAATATACAACAACGCAATTATAAAATAATATAATACTACCTAAAACAATATAATCTAATATAATCCAATACAAATATTTAAACAACAACAACAACATTTCACCCAATTCTGTTAGTATATTATTAATCAAGTTACTTAAGCAAAGCTAAAACTTCATTTACATGTTTCTTTAAACAATGCAAGTAGGGATGCTCATAATAACCGATTCACTATTAACCGAAAGGGTGCGTTTTTAACTGATTAATGGTATCAGTTAAACTATTAAAAATATATTTATACAGTTGAAGTCAGAATTATTTGCCCCCCCTGAATTATTAGCCCGCTGTTTATTTTTTAGACAGAAGATTTTTTTCAACAGATTTCTAAACATAATAGTTTTAATAACTAATTATTTTTTAGTTTTAATAACTGATTTATTTAATCTTTGTAAATAATATTTGACTAGATATTTTTCAAGACACTTCTATACAACTTAAAGGGACATTTAAAGGCTGAACTAGGTTAATTAGATTAACTAGGCAGGTTAGGGTAATTAGGCATGTTATTGTATAACGATGGTTTGTTCTGTAGACAATTGAAAAAATATAGCTTAAAAGGGGCTAATAATTCTGACCTTAAAATGTTTTTTAAAAAACTAAAAACTGCTTTTATTCTAGCCGAAATAAAACAAATAAGACTTTCTCCAGAAGAAAAAATATTATCAGACATACTGTGAAAATTTCCTTGCTCTGTTAAATATCATTTAAAAAATATTTAAAAAAGAAAAAAAATATATTTAAAAAAAAGGGGGCTAATAATTCTGACTTCAACTATTTTTTAAATGGCTGCATAATTGTGCAACACATATTTGTTAACTCACGGGATGGTAACAGGTGCAACAACACGTGCCTACAGACATATTTTGCCAAAGGAGCAAAATGAAACAAGAATATTGCTGGTCACAGTATGACACAGACAAGTTGATGCCAAACCAGCGCTGATGCTGATTGCCCCTGTCCTGGATCCGCGTCATAAACACTTTTCTTTATTTGCACAATTGGAGAAAGAAGCCGCAAAACAAAACTCTCTGAAATGTGCACTGCTTTGGAAACAAGCCGGCCACAAGCGGCTTGGAATTTTCTCTCCAACGGAGCGCGCTCCGGTACCGCTCATAAGCACAACAAATAGGCTATAGTTGTGATGATTTAGTGTACAACCAACAAACCAACATTTTTTCCATTTGGAAAATTACAGTTATTAATGTTATATACATTATATACAGTTATATACAGTTATTTTATAAGAAAAATATCCATTTTTAAAATAGCCTTCATAATCTATGAATCAAACAAATCCCGAGATTTTCTTGATTTTTGCATAATTATAACTCCCCACCAAACTGAGGCTTTCATTTTACAGCTTATAAAACATGTTTGCAAATTATTGCAATATCATGTAAACAATAAAACTGTTATATGCTTTAGTAGTCTATACTTTACAAAAAGCCAACATATGAGCCTTGTAATTGTCTTACATCACACGCAGCAAGCGCACATGAACCGCGAGTGAGACAGGAAATAAATGCACACAAGCTCTAAAGTAAAATCAGACGCTCAAGACATAACCTTTAAAATAATGACTTCTATTAAAAATGTTAACAGAGGTTTGTGATAGAAGAATAACAGCAGAGCATTAATTAAATGCATATTTTCCTTAGAGCAATAGATTTGAGGTAGCCTGCTATTTTTTATTTGACGGAAGAAAAAAAGCCCATGCTGGTTCTTAAAACGGATTCAGTCAATGTTTTCATTTTGTAATCTAAATTTGTAGTTTAAGTCCAAAATATCTAGAGCAGGACTATTTATTTTATTCTTTATATTTAGTTTATTCTATTTTCTATGCTGTTGGAAACACTGCAGGTACGTGAAGATGTTTTGTTGTTAATATGTTCGCATGTTAAAAGAAATCAGTATTTTAAAATGCAATATTTAATGAGTCACAAAATAGACACCTCAATTTTTTTATTAAATAATAATTTAATAATATTCTGACCAGTTATTAATATTTGTAATATTTGGTTAAAAAGCGGCGGTTGTTGGTTGGCAAAATTAACCGAAATGAGCATTCCTAAATGCAAGTATTATACGATTCAGTTAGAATGTTAATAACAATTTTTATGTAATATCTCCAGGGTTTCTGCCAGTTTCACCAAGTCAAATGTAAGACATGTAAGACAATGTAAATTTTTAAGATATTTTTAAGACCATTATGAATGACATTTTAGACTTTTTGAGACATTTTAAATACAGGGCTAAATGCTAAGGATTTTTTTCGAATATCCCACTTAGAAAAGACTTTCACTTGCCCTATCTAAAATGATTATAATTTCATACATTTAACAATAATTTAATAATAAAAACACATCAGATCAGGCCAGTGTCCTCAGCAGTAAATAAATGAAGCACTTTTAAACAAATGCTACTGTAAGGAAAGTAATGAAATACTATTTTTAAATAAAAAGTTATACGTTTTATTGAGATTGGGATTGTTGGTGATTGAATGGGTGTTAACGGCCAGAATGGTATATATGAACAAAGGAAAATTAAGACCTAGTAAAAAAAAAAGATCTACAACACAATATGTCAGTATATTTAAGACTTTATAAGGCCTAAAATTTAGCTTTTGAGATTTAAGACATTTTAAGATCCAGCTGATACCCCGATCTGCTCTTTTAATAAAAAGATCAGAAAATCAGTTCATTCCATTCATTACACCAAGACAACAGGCAATGCATGGCCTATATTAGTTACTGTATGTGCTGCTATAAACTTTGAGGGAACATTCAATACATAAATGTTCATTTATTTACAATTGTGTTGTTTTGGACTTGACAGTGTACCTTGGAAAGGCTGATCCAGCTGTGTCCAGTCCCTCTTGATAAAGTTGCTGTAATCTTTCCCAAGCCACAAGAGGGCATTACAGCTCAGATCTACTTCATCCTCACACTCTGACGCAGGCTGTGTCAGAGGAACTGCAGAGCCGTCCAAAGTGTCACCCTGAGACACAGACAGAGTGGGAAGGTAAAAGAGAGAAAATAAATGGGGACAGAGGAAGAGTGAGGCACCAATAGGTTACTTGAGGACAACATCTACTGGTCACAGTTGTACCTCTGATGCTGCCTCTGGAGTACTGGCTGGTTTTGGGGGATCCAGATCGCTTAGCCTATAATCGCTGTCATCCCACCTCCCAAACGCAAGGTCCAACCCACCCACGAAGGCCACTGATTGGTCGATGGCGACCATTTTTTCATGATGGGCCCAGAGGAACACAACTGAGGCCACATGATCAGGATGACGCATCACCTAGAGGAAAAGAAATGGATTGGGATTGAGTCATCTGAAAGCTGGCCTGTAAAACAGCTGTGATGATGTGATAGAATTATGCTGTATGAACCTTGATATTGGGGTGCAGGCTCATCAGTTTTCTCTTGCTATATCCACTGTTGATACCCAAAGCCAGTTCTACCTCCTTATACAACAGCACACACACCTTTACTCCCTGTTCCTAAACAAACACGGTCATGGTAAATTTATGACAATCAACACATTTTAAAACATGCATACCTTTACAGATTTAATGTTTTGTCTGGTTAGAAACAGTCAGGTAGAGAGCTCATGCTAGCTATTAAACGATTTAATTCCTAACATCTTTCAAAATATAAATAATTATTAATAGAATAAATTTTCATTCAATAATATATACATTTTCATTGGATTTTCACTAAAAAGTTACAATGTAATCTCAACTTAATGACCCTCGGGTGGTTGCAAACCTTGATTTATTTTTATTTTTTTTGTGTGGAATTCAAAAGTAGAGATTTTGAGGAATGTTGGAAACTGACCGCAAAAATTAAACAAATAAAAAGACTTTGGAATTCAATATCGGTTTCCAACATTCTTTAAAATCTCTTCAACAGAACAAAGAAAATTCTTTCTGGTTTGGAGGATGAATAAGGCTGCATTTACATTGCAGATCTTGATGGTCAATTCTGATTTTGTGACTGTATCCTGTATTTACATCATCTTTTAAAAGTGACTTGTATCCCATTGTCTGCATTTGCACTGCACACAATGGCAAGATGCAATAACCAGGTAAAAAAGAGCAGGCGCTGACTGACAGCTGATAATAAAAGAGCGCCCTTTTCTCCATTCCTGTATTTAATCTGTTCCCAGGGTTTTTTTTTATTTTAAATTTTTTTGACAAGTTGTTTTATATATAGTTTATGACAGAAAAGTTCTTATTTGGCCATCTTCTTTTACTCTAGGCTTTTATTAAACTAGTAGGCATCTTAATGTAATGTCCATGGCTCGATTTATGCACGTGATGTAAGCAATATATTGTTTACATGGCAGATGGTGTGCTCTCTCTCTCTCTCTCTCTTGCTAACATGCTTGAATACTTGTGCTTTATGTCAATATAAAAGCTTTTTTTTGTTCTAGTATATGAAATGTAAAGTTTGGGACCCAAAAAGAAAGCGTCAGAGTTGACGTAACTCGCTATGGTTTTTAATGATGCACGACTCTCATTGGCACGTGAAAATCCGATCTACCTGCTTATATTGCAGACACAAGGGCACTGATCAGAATCATATCGAATAAATTTCCACATATGAACAAGTTACTGAATCTGATTTGAGTAAATCGGAATCCATGTGATTTTTGATCTGTGCCCCATAGGAGAAAAAAAAATCTGAATTGGGTCACTTGAACGATGCAGCGTAAATGCAGCCTAAATGATGACAGAATTTTAATTTCTGCATGAACTATCACTTTACATATTAAGGTGATAAATATAAATGTAAAAAGGTTCTCTCACATACTGCTTTGCGTTTGAGAATCTTGTCCAAGCGCCAGTATGTTCCAGTTGCTGGTCGTTTGAGGAAAACCTCTGGACTGAGCCTGCAGAGAGAAAAACATTTTCACAACATTTTCATTTATACCAATTTTAAAGTATTTAACTAAACTTAACAATCTCCGATATTCCTTAAATCTGAATGTTTATTTCTTTAAGCTCGACTGTTCTCCCATAGTCATCTGACCAACATATTAGACCTGGCACACATTAGGCAATTTTCAAATCTTATGTGATTGTAAAATCATTAGAGACCACAGACATAAGGACAACACAACAGTTTAAACCAATATTTAACATTATAGTCTATATATATACATATAGGTAGGCAAGTTTGGTCCTGGAGAATCACTGGTTCCTATTTCTGCTGAACACAAAAGAAGAACTATTTTAGAATGTTGGAAACTGGTCGTCACTGAAATCCATAGTAGGAAATAATACAATGGAAGTCAATGTCTAGTGATTTTCAATTCTTTGGGATGTGGTGGAACGGGAGATTTGCATCATGGACGTGCAATCAACAAACGTGCAGCAACTGTTTGATGCTATCATGTCAATATGGACCAAAATCTCTGAGGTATATTTTCAGCACCTTGTTGAATCAGTGCCATGAAGTTTTAAGGCATTTATGAAAGCAAAAGGGGGTCCAACCAGATAATAAGTTGTAAGGTAAGTAGTAAGGTGTACCTAATAATGTGCTGACTGAAATCCATAGCAGGAAAAAATACAATGGAAGTCAAGGTCTACTGGTTTTCAATTCTACAAACCATCTTCTGTTGTGTTCAACAGCATAAAAAACTCTAACAAGTTTCCAACAAATGGATGATACGGAACAAGTGGAGAGTGAGAATATGTATTTTTGGGTGAACCATCCGTTAAATTGTACTTGCTTAATAAAAGTATAATTTTTTCACACTGACACCAACATTCTGAATGGAGGTGCATAAGTGTCAAGTGTCACTTGTCTAGTATGACATGAAATAAGGAAGTAAATAAAAATACCCAAATGACCTGTTTTTTCCATTAGGCCACAATAGTTTCACAATAGTTCTTCCTTTTTTATTGAATCCAGTATTGCACATAGACTGGCTGCATGTGATTTGGATTAAATCTAATACCCTAACATTTTATAGCAAGATTTATCTCATTTTTAAGAATGCATCATTGATTCTATAAATTGATTTGAAACACCAAGGTCACAAACTGTTGCGTATTTGTGTTTGTGTGTTTGTGTGTGTGTGTGGATTCAAACTAACCACCAATCAGTGATGAAGATCTCCTCCTTGGCCTGTTCCAGTGCATCAGCCAGGTCTGAGAAATAGCCATGGCCATTAACATACCTGTCAATCAACAGTCATTTACTAAGTACCAACTTCATTGCATAATCTAGCCCATAAATCAATATTCTCTGAAACGAAGCATTACGCAAATGCACAGACCACTTTGTGAGGGTGTCCGTTCTGGGTGGGGCAAAGCCTTCAAATCGATGCATCTTATAGAAATCACAGCGCTCAGAGAGACTGCGAATCTCATGACTCCACCACAGGGCCTGCCTGTAACTGCTGCACTTGATCACAAGCTTCCTACAAAACAAACAAATACCAGCGATTTCTTCACATGCCTTTCTAAAATCAGATCTGTATCAGGAAGAGGAAGACTTCCTGACACTGGTCATGAGGATAAACTATTTTACCTGCCGAAATTCTCGATGCAAACGCCGTGTTGGATATCAGTGTAAACACGTCCAACCAGCACATTGAGCTCAGGGTCAAACAGTAGAACAAACGACACAATGCCAGGATCTCTGCACGTACACAACAGTGACAGAAACAAAAACAACAATAATAGAAAATCCATTAACAAATAAATGATTAAATATTAATGCACCTTAAATAGGAGCGCTGCAATAAACAGCAACAATGCTGAGACTATTCAGAGCTGAATCAACCATCATTTCCACATCAAATACAAAGCATAAACATGATTTCAAAAACAAAACAAAGATCTACAGCGCTATTCAAAGCTCAGAGTTTAAGAGAAACTAATAGCTTTGATTAAAAGGACGGTAAAATGATTATATTAAAGAGCCTATTTAAATATTTGGTAACATTTTACAATCACAGTACTACAATAATAATGTGTTAATATTTAAACTAAACATTACTGTATTATGAACTAATGATGAGTTAATGCGTACGCTAATCATGAACTAACTAACTAGCTGTTAATGTATAATTATGCATGACTTTACTTGGAGGGGCACATCATCATTAACCCATTCTTAAAGAGCCCATATTATGGGTTTTTGAAAATGCCCTTCCATGTAGTGTGTAACACAGCTCTAAGTGAAGTGAAATATCCAGCTAAGGCTTAAATCTGTAAGTGTACAGTGTTTAAAACTATTGATTCATCTATAAAAGAGTCGACTCATAGTGCTTCAAACGAGTCGTCTTGATAACGAGTCATTAGGTGTTTCGCGATGACGCAGCTACGAAACACAAGTAGTTGGGCGCGCAAACCCGGGAGATTTGAAACCTGCGGCCCCGCCCACTAACAGAAAAAAAAGTCTCACACACACACACACACACACACACACACAGACAGACACTGGTCGAATGAAGTCACGCTGCGCAGATGGATATTATTGAGTCTAATTAAAGAGGAAACCTCAGCATTATAGCCCAGCCTTGAGCAGTTCTGAGTGCTTCTGAAAACTATATGCTTTCAAAGAAGACTTCATCAGTTTGTTAAAGGAAGGATCAGTGAAGACTGTCTGAACATGAATCAGAGCATCATGGATCAGTTTCTACCCCCATTTCACCAGTGTAAGTACATGCGATTAAAATTATTGCCTCGTTTACTCTATCTTGCAAATGATGTATTTAGTTGTGTTTTGTTACTTGTAACCGTGTGTACTGTATCAGGTTAACTCTTTATATTCTCATATCGCGTGTAAAGCCACGTTGAAAACACGACGCGTGCCACTTTGATTACGGATCGTCAGCTGTTTACACACATGCAACGGTCAAGTAATGTGTGTGTGGGTGTGTGTGTGTCTCCCCGTGTGTGTAACGCACAGGTATTCGCGGATATAACTGAGCGCCGCGACGCCTCAATTCAGCCGCTCATTTATGGACGCGCCGGCCCTGTGTGTGTGTGTCTCCTCGTGTGTGTAACGCACGGGTAGTCGCGGATATAACTGAGCGCCGCGCCGCCTCAATTCAGCCGCTCCTTTATGGACGCGCCGGCCCTGTGTGTGTGTGTGTGTGTAACGCACGGGTATTCGCGGATATAACTGAGCGCCGCGCCCTCTCTATTCAGCCGCTCATTTATGGACGCGCAGGCCCTTTGTGTGTGTGTGTGTGTGTGTGTGAAAAGAGTAAGAAGACTGTGACTAGGAGGCTAGGAGATCTCCTCGCCAGTTCTTGGACTTTTTGCTCAATAAAATTGTTCGTCGTCAGTATTTTCTAGTCCATCGTCTGTGTTTACATTCACCCACTGGCAGCCAAAATCCACTGTGAAGCGTGTGTGCACTGTGACTACTTTTATATTGTAGATTAGCAGCTGGGCATTTCACTCTGTCTTGCGCTGAAGCCTGTCACTGTCGACCAATCGCAGCAGGCTGCCGTTGGTCCAATCAGCGCAGATTAGCTTCGCGCTGAGGATGGGTTTGGGAACAAATGAATCGCTGAACGAATTATATGGGAGTCGCTGGGATAATTAGGTAAAAATAAATGCAGATTATAAGACCATCAAAGTGTTGTTTGACCTTGCATGCATATTAGACTGTTGTTGGAGACCCTTACAACCTAAATATGACCCTATTTCATCTATAATATGGGCTCTTTAACTACTCGTAAACTCCTTATGCACGTCCGTCTAGTGCATTTACACTGAATAGCAATAAAAAAGTGTTCTGTCAACATGAACAGTTTAAATACAGGAGTTCATGAGCAGTTAAGGATGAGTTAATGATGATGCGCCCCTTAAAGTAAAGTCATTACATTGTTACATTAAGCTTAAACTTAAATGTTAAGCAATACATTAATTAACAACGGCTTCCTTAATTACTTGTTAGTACATAATTGTTTGTTATTTAGTGTATTAATTACCACATTAGTTTAAGCTTAATTTAATGATCATGAACTCATGAGCTGTTTACGTATAATTATGTCATGTCTTTACTTGGAGGGGAACATCATCATTAACCCATTCTTAACTACTCATAAACTCCTTATGCACGTCCGTCTAGTGCATTTACACTGAAAAACAATAGAAAAGTGTTCAGTCAACATCAACATGAACAGCTTAAACAAAGGAGTTGATGAGTAATTAAGGATGAGTTAATGGTGATGTGCCCCTCCAAGTAAAGTCATGACATAATCATACATTAACAGCTTATGAGTTCATGTTGGTTACATTTAGATTAACTCAAATGTAAATTAATATAATAGTTAACAACATGGGTAACACTTTTGCTTAGGTCACAATTCATATTAAATACTGGCTTATTACCTGCCTATTAATAAGATATTAACTGTTTAATAGTAGTTATAAAGTATGATCTTATTCTGCATCCCTAACTGTACGTTCACGCAGAAAGCGACAAGAGCAACAAAGTAGCCAGAAGTCATTCATTTTTAATGGGAGCCGCTGGCAATAAGCGGCGATGAGCAGCGTGGTGCGTCTTCGCCAGAGTGGGTGTCGAGGAGAGTTGAAATCAAGTCTACTTTATGGCAATAAGCTATGACGTGGTTCGGCAGCAAGAAATCAGAATGTAGAAGTCCACTTGAGAAGATTCCAGAGAACACAGTCCTGTGAACTTTGATTCCGACCACCGTTGTTTCCAAGGGTTTGAATAATATGGTCGCCGGATTTCCAATTATTTACAATGGTTTCTTACATGGTTTCTTATGTTCTTAGGAACATACATTTAAAAAGTTACTGATGAGTATTAATGTTATATATATATATATATATTTTTTTTTTTTTTTCTTTAAAAAAGCGGGAATCTCATGCGACAATAAAAAACAGTATTGCTGCTTTAGAATATTTCAGACATATGGACACATTGGATAATTAAGCGGAGCAAAGCCACACCACATGCAACTTGATCTTCCATTGTTAATTGAATTTGATAAAAAGTGTGCAACATTTTCACGCTAGAAAGCATACTTTGTGTAGGAATGTAACTGATATGATATGCTGCAATGGCCCCTTCAGATATGAGATTAATGTAGCGAATTTTGACGCTCTCTCCGCCAGAGCTGGAGGCAGACAGCGTTGTTGCCATGGCGGCCAGAGCGACTTTTGACGCTCTCACTGCCTTCAGTGTGAACACACAGTAATCCTACCCAAAACCTAAACCCAACTTTTACCTTACTAACTATTAATAAACAGCTAATTAGTAGTTTATTAAGCTAGTAGTGTTAGTTGATGGTTTGTTAATACCGTGAATTGTGACCTAAACTAGTGTTACCACAACATGTACTAACACGTAATTAAGGTAGCCGTTTTTTACACAATAACTCTTGTGAATTATGTTGTAGTTAAAGTTAGTTCATGATTAGCGCGTGCCTTAACTCATCATTAATTCATAATGAAGTAATGTTTAGCTTACATGTTAATACATCATTATTCGTGTACTGTTATTGTAAAGTGTAACCAAATTATTGTTCTCTGTTTTATGTTTGAATATAAGATCTCAAAAAATGTTTTCAACACTGAAAGTTATCCAAAAGGATTCTTAAGCATGTCTCATGAGTCATGTGATGGCGGCTGATATCCATTTATGAAATTTAGCTTAGGCATCAAAGAAAAAAAATACAATTTTAGAATATATTAAATATTGTTTTATTATATATATTAAAATAAAAATTTTCTTTCAAGGTGTAAAAATAACACGTCTTAATATTTCTGTCCATCAACCTCAATAGCAATGAATGGCAGCGAATTTGAGAGATGAAGAAGATGTAAAATAACGAAAGAGGATTGAAAGAAAAAAAGGTTGCATATGGTACTAATATCTGTCAGATGTGTACTGCAGATGAACAGGATGTCCACACCTAGATGAGTCAGTTTAGCCACAAAAACAACACCTGAGATTATTCTTTATTAATAAATGTAAACAATGTAAACTATGTCAACTGAAACTTCCCTCACTAAACACCAGGAAGCCACTCAGCTTATCAGTCTCAGGCAGTTCTTGTATATTTCACTATTTGTTGCCTTTGATTAACTCATTTACTCTAAGCTTACATATTTGGCCTCCTGGCCTTTTATCAGCACATAATTTAGGCAAACATTTGCTTCTGCTTTCAAGGAAACCAGTCTGTTTTCCAGAACTGCTTTGCCTGTTTGTCATACATGTGTTATGCATGGTTACTGCAACTAACATAAACTGGTTCAGGGTTTAAAAGGAACAATGAATGATGAGTCATATTCCCTTCCTGACACATTTTAAAATCCTGTTTAAACGCTGACAGAAGCATTCAGGGGAGGTTAAATGATCCTCCTTGACCTGTATTACATTCATAATAAACTGTATTACAGATGCACACTTTCATCTGCATTTAGTTACAGTCTTCTAAACACTTCTAACTGCAAGTCTTAGTGCTCAAACCAGATTTTTTTCTCAGATCTGATTTTATTGTATAGCCTTTCTGATTGTCGTTTTAAATGTGGTCAATATCAGATATGCAGTGTGAAAGGATCATGGTCCTAAACTGAACCACATGTGCAAAAATTCACACAGGATAAACTTTATAACTATGTACACAATGTGCATACTGTAAGATGTGAATAGAGCACATTGTTTTAAAATCATTATTTTAGCCAGTTCCACAGACAGCAGCTGTGAATTTCTATGAACTATGTACTGTATGGTTGATCGGATCCTTCTAATGTGTATTTCAATGTCTGAAGCCTAAAATAAGTGTTATGTGGTTGAAAACACTGATAAGTCATGATCTACAGTATGACAAGCATGGCTGGACAGAGCACACAAGTGCAGTGAACTCATCAAGAGTTAATGAGCAGCTGCTGAGAAAAATGGAGGATGTTTGTAGAAGGTGGCAGTGCAGAAAGATGAAACATCAATTGAAATCTTCATGAAAGTTGCATGAATTCGGACATAACCGTTCACATTGCAGTCACATTGCAAAATATCTGGGGTCTTGTTTATAAGCTTGTCATGCACACAAATGATGTATACGCGTATGATATATGCAAATGTTTTGATCTATAAAAAAACAAACTTGACAAGAGAATGTGTACAGCTGTAATTAAAGTCAAAGTAAAGATATTTAATTTAAATACTGACTTTAAATCCTCATATTAGCCATAATCATAAATAAATCAATTTAAATGTATTCCTGTTTGTTTAAGACATTTTCTATGCAAATGTTATGCAAATCAGACTCCAGATCTGTATTGGATTTAGTACTACAGATGAAAGTGGCACAGATTGGAATTGAAAAGACCAGAATCCAGAGCTATGACAAAAACAGATCTGAGTCGCATTCGGGAATCAAAAAGTGAGTTGACCACAAATGGATTTGGGCCACATTTGCCTGCAGTGTAAAAATAGCGAAAGTGTCTTTGAGAAATGAGATGACACCAGGGGTGTGTCTCAGTGTACAGCAGGATTAGACAGGTGTGTATATCACTTTTTACAAACAAAACACGTCTTGTGAGTTATGACAAAAAACATTTTCTTTTCTCATGCTTTAATTTAAAAGATTATCAAGATTATTTCTGTAAACATCCCACACCCCTACCAAACAATCATGACCTCTACACAGAAATAGTAAAAGCAGAGAACCTGTCTGGCTGGTTTCTAGTCCAGGAACTATCTCCTGGATTACCTTTAACTGCGGCTTTAACCTTTCTTTGACCTCCTGTGATTTTGAAGCCTCAACTAAACTCTAGGCTGAGAGGATCGATTTATTTTTTTTTGAGAGAGAGACAGAGAAAGAGAATCCATTCCATATTGCATTTTACAGTATTGCACAATAATGTATAAATGAAACATGCAAGATGTACTGATCTGAGATTTGACATGACAGCAGAATGTCCTGAAAAATATGACTCTTATTTGACGGACAATAAAACCAAAAAAACCTGGTGAATTTTAAAAAACAATGAAATAGCAAGTGGCTGATGTGTGTTCTTATCTATTCACAGATCAAATTGAGAGGCATGTTTTAACATGAGACAATAAAAAAAGAATGAAGCAAATTGAAGTTACAGATAACACCCAAGACGTGGGTGTATCGGTATGGAGGTGAAACTTACCTGGACATGTACAGGAGGAACGAATCCTTCACCACAAGCCAGCGGCGAGACCAGCGGAAGCAGAACTGATGGTGTCCGATACAGTTGAGCCCTTGGATGCGGTGACCCCCTGACCGTTTCAGAATATAACCTTCACTGTGGGGGGAAAAAAGATATCAGAACTACATTCTGGCAACAGTGGAAAAGTACTAAAGTCACAATACTCACAGGCCTTTGGGTCCAAGGTCTCTGATGAACGACAATGGACTGATCGCCAAGAAGTCCATCTGAGAACACAATACACACACTTTAATATGAAAATATATCACAAGAACAATTCTCTGTAACTTTGCATTTATTAATGGGTGTGTGATTAGTTGGATAGGGGTGACAGCAGTCTCAAGGGTACACCAGGTGAGTGTGGGTGGACAACACCAAGAATCTGGGAATTAAAGAATGATCGGTGGCTCATAGTGAAAACTATGTGCTGCACCGAGTCATGAATCCCACAGAGGAGTGATGAGCGTGAAGAAAGAGTAAGGCTAGGCCTGAGATATTTATGAAGGTGTTTAAGGTTTGTACAGCAGTCACCTATGAACTGTTACCTCTTAATTTAGATTTAGAATCTGCTTTATTGGCCAAGTGTGCACAAACGTAAAAGGAATGTGTCAATGCATACATACACACATAAGCTGACAGAATGGACTTTTGAGAATGAGAATAAAACAACAAAAACAAATCAAATATTAATAAAATCAACGAATAAATACAATTTTATACATATATATATATATTTTTTTTTTTTTTACAGGTGGGCATAGGTAATTATGATTTGGTACAAAAGCAGCATCCAAGAAAGGTCTAGTTCTTTAGGAGCAAAGATGGGCTGAGGATTAGCAGTTTGCCAACAAATACGTTCGTAAATTATTGTGTTTAATTATGTTTAAAAACAATGTTCCTCAAAGAAAGAGAGGAAGGCATTTAGATTTTTCACCTTCAACAGTGCATAACATAACTAACGATTCAAGAAATCTGGAGGAATTTCAGTGCGTAAAGGACCAGCCTAAGCTGAACAACTGTGATCTCCGATCCCTCAGGTAGCACTGCATTAAGCATCGTCATTCATCTATAAGCGATATCACTACATGGGCTCAGAACTACTTTGTATTGTCTGCAATGAAATACAAGTCAAAATAAACTTAGAAATCACTACTTTCTTTTTTATTTGCATTTTCCATACTGTCCCACCTTTTTCTGATTTGGGGTAGTAAATAAAGACACTTATCATGTAAATGGCAAATTTTAACATTTGTGTGCATTACAGACTGTGTGTAATCAAATAAATTAAATTGCATTTACATAAAAGTGTATTATCTATATTACAGCAAGCACAAACACAATAACGGTACAGTATTGGTTATGAGCATCAAAGCAGGTAGCTAATGATGTGCTCGCTATTTTAGCTACTGTAGATATAGCTTGACGGGGAAAAGTGCCTAGATGCCTTCTAGTGCTTAGGTTCATTATTTATTTATTTTGTCATCAAAGTTTGTTTACTGTTCCAGCCACCTTCTTTCTACTGACTGGTGTTTGGTGTCAACGCAGAAAAAGTCTTCAATGCAGTATGGTCACTGTAAACATGAATTTTCTCTCAGATTACACTAATGCTGTGAATGTGGTTCTGTATCTTTGTGGTGTTTTTCTGATCTTTGCATTAAGGCAGGTGTACCCAGTGCGATCTTTGCTGTCTTACAAGCTTACATGCAATCTTTTTCCATCATGAGAAGTCAATCAATAATGAGCGTGCAGTTGTATCGATTGAGATTTTTTTGAAATGTTCATATTCATAATGATCATATGCTCTATTGAGTGTGGTATTAGCTATGTTTCAATAAAAATCTAATATTTATGTTATTAACATGCCTTGTTAATGAGAGATGCATTCTTGGAACTCAAACAACCGTATTTATAAAGTTTCTTAGAATTAGTAACAGACATCTATACTAAAGCTTCTGCAGAATAATTGTGGCTTTTCATCTGCAGTGGGTGAAATAAGTATTGAAGACGTCACTATTTTTCTCAGAAAACATATTTCTAAAGGTGCTGTTGACTTAAAATTTTCACCGGAATTTGGTTACTACCAAAGAAATCCATATATGCAAAGCAATCAAAACTAATTACATTACACATTAAGTTATGTGTAATAAAATTAAATTACGCATGGAAAAACGTCCTGAACACATGAAGAAAGGAAGGTGTAGAAAGGCAAAGAAAGCCCAGACAGAAGCTGAAATGCCTCAGTAGGTATTCAGCAACCCTTTGCCCTTCATCACTGTAAATTAGCTGCTTCAGTCCTACACTGGCAGGATGATGAAGATGAAATCAGAGTGGACATTTCAGAAGACAATGATCCAAAACACAGGCAAGAAAACTCTTACATTTCAGAAATAGAAAATCAAGCTGTAGAATGGCCCAGCCAATCACCTGTCTTTAATCCAATAGAAAATACAAAATAAAGATCAGATTTGATAGACCAGACCTACAGAACCATAAAGATTTTTACACTCTGTTGAAGTCTGGAATTTTTATTTTTTTAATAAAATCTCCATATGAGAGGCGTCTTTAAGCTGCCAAAAAGCCTTTTATATAAAGTATTAAATAAATAGTTCAGTACTTTCTTCTTGTGTCATTCCACTGTTATTATACACAACAATTTTTTTATTTATATATTTGCATTGTTTGGGTTTTTACTAAAACCTAGTTCAGTTCCATGTCAACAGCTCCTTTAGAAATATCATTCCTAGGAATATAAAACATGGCATGTTGAATACTTATTTCCCCCAATGTAAATTATTTCTCTGGTGTGCTTGTGTGTGCCTGCTAAGTCTGATTGATCATTATTGGTGGTGCGATATACCCACTGAACTCACTGCAAGTTACTCCACATGATTAACATTTTAAAAACTGTGTGTGTATTTGACAGTTCATGCGCAAGGAGAACTCATGCGTTGTCAGAGATCAGGCAGACAGAGAGAATGCTTCAGTTGTGAGTTCATTGAGAGTGATTCTGTCAATTGTGGAATGACACAATTTACTGTTCGTTGTATTACTATAAAAAAAAGTTGTAAATACTATAATATTTACATTATAATACCTTTTTCTAGAGTATAACTATTATAAAAACACTATAGTTATACTACTCTGTTTAATATATCTCTGTAAGTTCTTTGGGTTTTATTTTAGTTTAGTTTAATACTATCTGCTTAACTTTTATTGTTCTTTGGTTTATCATCATTTCATATTCATCATCATATTCATCTAGAAGACACGCAAACAGCTGTCAATATCACAGGATGATTATTTGTGATTTGATTATCACATGATATCGCATGTGATATTTTGCGTAGCTTGTCAGAGAACTATGGCTTAGTGCAGGAAACCCATCTCCAGCTGAACACATGTGCTGAAGGTTCACAGCTGATTACAGAAACAGCTTTATAGAATATTGCACACAACAAAAATCGCATCAGATTTTTCATTCAGCCCTAACAGGAATATATGTATATTGTATCCCAAAGCTGAAAGGCCTTCTCTGAATGTAAGAAGGTACACCCACTGGATGACTCTGGTCTACAAGGCTCTTCTGGGTATGTCCTTTATACCTATGTTCCCTTCTTCATAGGTAGGGCCAGACAGAATCTGCAGACATTTTTAGCTATTTCTGGGAAGAATTTTGTATTTTGAAATATTTATGTGGAATGATTTTAGGAGTATCATAACTAAAAACTTAACATATGAAATAAACAAATAATACATCTTTAACTTTTATTTAATGTTTACAACGCAAATCCAATTAGATCCATTTATTTGGTAAACAAAGCAAGTCGCTCATATAATATATCTACTAAAAGACATATTACTTTATAAATTGCATTGTAAATAAATCATATGAATATTTTATTATTATTATAATCCCAATATTAGTGAATTGAATTTAAAAACTGAATAAATTTACACACATTTACACATGTAAATACATAGACTCAATGATGGGCTAAAAATCTGCTGAAAGATTCCACATGGGCCTATTCATAGGTCAAAAAGCCAGTATGCCCTACGTTCAAGTGAAACTTATCATTTGTCTGTTCCCCATGTTCGCACTGAAATAGGGAAGTGAGCCTTTATCCATGCCGCCCCCTCATCCTGGAATGCTCTTCAGTCTGAACTAAAAATGTCTGAGTTCATCCCAATTAAATCAATTCGCTTTATCCTTTATAACAAACAATAACAGTCCATTTCTCAATTTATATGTATTTAAAATTGTGTAATGTGGTATAGCTGAATAACTAAACTGTATTTTTATATTATCTTCACTTTTTATTTATTATTATTATTTTTTTCATAAGTCATGTGTTGCGGACCTCTTGGCCAGGTCACCTATGTAAATGAGATTTTTAAATGAGATATATATATATATATATATATATATATTAGCCCCCCTTTTTATTTTTTCCCCACATTTCTAAACATAATAGTTTTAATAACTCATTTCTAATAACTGATTTTTTTCATCTTTGCTATGATGACAGTAAATAATAGTTTACTAGATATTTTTCAAGACACTTCTATACAGCTTAAAGTGACATTTAAAGGCTTAACTCGGGTAATTAGGTTAACTAGGCAGGTTAGGGTAATTCGGCAAGTTATTGTATAATGATGGTTTGTTCTGTAGACTATCTGGAAAAAATATAGCTTAAAGGGGCTAATAATATTGACCTTAAAATGGTTTTTTAAAAAATAAAATACTGATTTTATTCTAGTCAAAATAAAACAAATAAGACTTTCTCCAGAAGAAAAAATATGATCAGACATACTGTGAAAATGTCCTTGCTCTGTTAAACATCATTTGGGAAAAATTTAAAAAGGAAAAAAAATTCAAAGGGAGGCTAATAATTCTGACTTCAGCTGAATATAAACATCTAAAGGTTTTCTTTTAGAATCCAGATAATTATACTGATAAAATGTGTACGCAAGCTTCTCACCATCCCATGATAGTTCTTGTAGAAAGTGTTTTCTAGCAAGTTGTTTAAATACTCCTCCAGATATTTCTGAAAAACACACACAAACACATCTTGTTCAACACATCATGTTTGCAACTTTTGGATGGCAGTGGGCTTTAGTGCTTTAGTGCATATATACCGGTTTACTAGACGTTCTCCTGATTCTATCGGTTCCATGTAAAGTCGGCATCTCCTCTGTCAAACCTGCCAGCTGTTGTCTCTGTACTGCAAATCTAATAGAACATCACATGAACAATGGGAGAAAAACATGATGCAATTTCTCCAGCCCAAACAAATGAAGTGTAGTGAATTTGCATGTGTCTGTGAGTACACGCACCTCCCCAGAGGCAAGAACTGCAGCATCACTTTGTGTTTGTACAGGTCCCGGTGGAGCTCCTGGAAGTGCTTGTACTTTCTTTTCACTGTCCATGTGAACTCGCCATGTGTCAGACGAACTGTGTATAGAGTACACACATGTACCTACAAACAGGATAGTCACATTGTTAAGTATACACAGCAACAGATTATTAATTACATGATCACAAACACACCTTGGAGCGGGTGGTGTATCGCTCCGTGTTTTCCACTTTGCAGGTGATCGGCGTGCCATGAATGAGAGGAGAAATCGATCCTTCCTTCAAGTCTGCCAGGTGATGGACCACAAAAAAGTCACGCTCTTCTGACAGGGAAAGACACAGGAAGATAAATATCAATCATTTTAATAATATGTTAAAATATAATTTTTTTTTTTGATTACATGTAATTTAAAGGACTCCTATTTTATCCCTTTTACAAGATGTAAGAGAAGTTTTGGTGTCTCCAGAATATGTCTGCAAAGTTTTTGGGTGAAGTTCACCTCAAAATATCCATCAGATTATTTATTATACCGTCCAGAATATGCCTAATTTTGTACTCAGAGCAATGTGTAGCTGTTTTTGTAGCCTGTGGCTTTAATGCAAATGAGCTGGTTGTCCCCGCCCACCATTCCCATGTGCGTGTCAGCTACTGCTAGTTAAGTAACTCACAGTGACAAACATGTATGAAGCAGATCCAGGATTCATTTTATGAGTTTATGAGTCAAATATAGCAAGTGAGTTTGTTTGATATATTTGTGGTGGAGTTTATTCAAGCAAACAACGCAACATCTTCTGCAATGATAATTCACACACAAATGCCATTACAAAGTTCGCAGAACACACACGGTTTTTGCATGTCTACTTAAAGCAGCCTCATATAGCCTTCATGTCTTGTCTTTATTACAAACATACTCTGTTTTTAAGCATTTTAAACTTGTAAAACTCATTCTTGACGTGTGGAAAACCACACTCCGACGTCACATTGCGGTGGTCCTCAAAATCGCTGGGATTTGGATACTACTTTAACTAGGGATGTTTATTTGGGCTAATTTTGCCAACCGACAACCGCCACTCATTTACCGAATATTAACCGTTAACTGGTCAGATTAATATTAAATTATTATTTACTTTAAAAAATGATTGTATCTATTTAATATGTCTGACACTTTAAATGTTGCATTTTAAAATACTGATTATTTTAACATGTAAACATATTAACAACAGAACATCTTCACTCAACTGCAGTGTTTCCAACAGCATAGAAATAAAGAATAAACTAAATATAAAGAATAAAATAAATAGTCCTGCCTTAGATATTTTTAATTATTTATTATTTATTATTTTAGATGTCCTAGATACTTAACCCTCCACCGCACGGCATTGCCATATGTCAACATTATATTTAGGTTCATTTCCCTGCCACTGTTTCTTTTTTCACTGAATTTTTTTTTTGTTGGAAAGAGAAGACCTTAGTGTAGCCAATGATGTGCTTTGGTTAAGTCACATGACATGCAGTGTTTTTCTGTGGTGAGATTTCTGACAGACTGGCGTTTATTGTGAGTAATTGCTGAATGCAAATGTAAACGTCAATAAAATCAAAGGATCAAATTATGTCAGATCCACAAAAAAAATCTGAAACATCACCTACAGTATGTTATGATGACATATATTTTTTGTCAAATTAGTTTTTTGTAAATCGGTCAAATGTATGTGCTGTCAAATGGCAACACTGCAATAGTGGAACGTGCAATATTGCAATGGGTTAGCTAGCTAGCAAGGTCAGCTGTGAACTTTTAAGTTGTAACAATAACAACATGAATGCTGGTAATATATGTTGATTAGCAATATGTTAATGGAATTTGCATTATGGATAAAATCTAGTTTTAATGGCAATACTACTTAGATATGAATACAGGAAACAGTGTATTAGCGAGCACCACCATGTTCTATTGTTAGTGAAAGAAGAAAATGACAGAACTGGCTCTTCCTGCAGATGAAAGTGAGGATGAGATGGGTTTTAGTGACCATGAGAATAATGCAAATTGGACATTTGATAAGACCAGTTAAGTAAGTTAGCTCACAGGCAGTTAAGACTGACGTAGTGTAGTATATAGTATAATATATAAACATTGTTAGCTAGTAGCTATATTATTGTGATGCATCTGGATATATTAGACTTTGTATTTATTTATTACAATATTAATTGGAGAAAATATTTATTTTTACTGTATGTTGTATACATGATAATACAATATTATGTTTGTTTTCAATAATATTTAGCAAAAAAAGAATGGAATAAATGAAAGCTTTTGGAATATCAGTTGTTGGAAAGTATGTATAAGGTGTCATTTATAAGTTCTGTGTTAAAGCTTATAATCCTGCAACACCAATTAAATAATTTCAAACAACAACATTATTAATTATAAGGAAAGATCTAAATTTGAAATTTCTAAGTTAGATCCACTGTTGGATGTTGTTGCCATATGGCAACATATCATAAAGCATTTAAAAAAAAGTTTTTTTACAGCACTTCAAGTTAAGCCATTTTAAGAAAAGAAAAATAGTCACAGATTTTTTTTTATAGATCTATCATAATGCATGCAGTAGAGGGTTAAATTACAAATTTAGATTACAAAATGAAAATACTGACTGAATCCTTTTTAAGAACCGGCATAGGCTGTATTTTTCTCATCATGTTTTTTTCATCTGTCAAATAATAGCAGGCTACCTCAAATCTATCGCTCCATGGAAAATATGCATTTAATTAATGCTCCGCTGTTATTCTTAGATCATAAACCTCTGGCAACATTTTTAATAGAAGTCATTTTTTTAACATTATGTCTTCAGCGTCTGGTTTTACCTAAATTGTTCGTAGTGTATGTGTGTGAATGAGTGTGTATGGATGTTTCCCAGAGATGGGTTGCAGCTGGAAGGGCATCCGTTGCGTAAAACATATGGTGGATAAGTTGGCGGTTCATTCCGCTGTGGCGACCCCAGATTAATAAAGGGACTAAGCCGAAAAGAAAATGAATGAATGAATGAATGAATATGATATTGCATTAACTTGTTTTATAAGCTGTAAAATGAAAGCCTAACTTTGGTGCGGAGTTATCATTATGTAAAAATCAAGAAACTCTTTGGATTTGATTGATTTGCAGATTAGGCTATGAAGGCTATTTTAACAATTGAGATTTGATAAGAATTATTAATAACTGTAATTTCACAAAAACGTTGGTTTGTTCGTTGTATACATGGGGCAGGGGTGCCCAAACTCCGTCTTGGAGGCCCAGTGTCCTGCAAAGTTTAGTTCCAACCCCAATCAAACACACCTGGGCTAGCTAATCAAGCTCTTAGACTTTCTAGAATCATCCTTGCAAGTGTGTTGAGGCAAGTTGGAGCTAAACTCAACAGGACCGAGTTTGGACACCCCTGACATAGGGCCCTATCATACACCTGGTGCAATAAGGCGCAAGATGCGTTTGCCGCAATTTGCTGTTATTTTCAGACCAGTGCAACAGTAATTTTCATTTTTTGCACAACGCTGTTTAAATAGCAAATCCATTTGTGCCACTTTGTGGACTCATGGGCGTGCTGGCCTAAAATAGAGGTGAGTTAAGGAACATTGTTGGCGCGTTATTATTGTGAAGAACTGAAATAAACCGCACCATTGACCATCTAAAAGCAGTTCTACAGTTCAGCGCAGAATGCATTTGTTATGCGCCTGTGTGGGTTCAAACATTTACACATTGCTTAATATAGACAAGATGTACAGCAATACACAAATATATTTAGCATCAGGAAATTTAAAAAAAAAAAGATACTTGTTGTGTTTATATCTCTCCGATATGACTGTGTACACACTATACCTACACCCAGTTGTGTCCAAACAGCTTACAAAAGTTGATTTTGCATCATAGGTGCCCTTTAAAGGGGCTTTAAGGAGAATTCAGAAAATCTTGTTATTAGTGACACCAGTGGCCGATATGTGATCTGCAACCAGCAACTCTTTGTGTTCAGACTTGTGCACATATACATATCTCAGGCCTTGTCCACACAAAGATGCATTAAGCTGTATTATGCATCATATAGGTGTTTTGTCCAGATAAAAGCAGCCCTATTTTTGAAACCGGGTCTTAGTGGAGAAAACTAATAATGGCACACTTGTGTTTTTGTGTAAGCACCGTCCTTGTATTTTATGAAACTACGATGTCATCCACCCACATCTGAACCCTAGTCAAACACAGCTACATCATGTAACAGCGACAGCAACAACAATGGCAGACTACATGCCTGTGTTTGCACTGCAGAACCCACAACCTCTCTAAAAAGCATTTTCCATGTTCATCCTGTTTGATTTGGACACGGAACAAACAAGGTTTATGCGCAAGTCTTTTTCTCCAATTATTTATGTATCACTGTGGGAGAATTACAGCTCTACATACTCGTCATGGCATGTGCTGTATACTGGCATGCATATAAAACATCGTTTTAGTCAGTTTCAGTTGTTTTTTTTGGGTACACTTATTTTTTTTAAATGAGGCAAAAAAAAAAGATTGGATAAGGAAAGCTCTGGCTTCTTGTGGATGTAGCCTAAAACTAAACACATTTGCAGTGATATAATAACTGACACAGCAATGCTGTACATGCTGCTGAGCCTGATGTTTAGATGTAAATATGTGCTGCGTGCTTTCCTCCTAATAACAAAAAAGGAACACAAATATGACAGCAGTGAGAAATCCTACTGTAATTTAAAACCTTTCAGTAAAGCAATTTGCATTAAACTAAATCACAAATTTATCCAGAACGGCATATTTCGAGGGTTGTTGAAGTTGATATGTTGAAATTGAGTCCATATTCTCCTGAGGTGCAGTTTACACCAGTGCATTTGCATTGTAAAATGCATACGTTTGTTACGGTTACACATCAGGTATCCACACTACTTCAGCATCTACTTCGACCCCCAAAAATGGAGCATTTAAAACCACTGAAGACCCTTTTTGTGCAGACACAGGAGGTATCCACAATGTCTCTCTGACTGGTCTTCTGGACTATTGCGTATGGTTCCCAGATTCATCAAGCCCCTGTCATATGAACACTACGCAACCAGCAGACTGCAATTATGAAATCTGGCCAAATATACAAATGGCCAGTGAGCGTGAATGGTCATGTATCATGCTTTTTATGCTGTACAGTGTGGATGGAGATTGCTTCTCTAATATTAAATAAAAACAGCAGTTTAAAAATGAAAACACACAAGTGTAAACAGTAGTTTATGACAGAACTGACAACTTCAAGGTTTTTGCAGGTTTAATCCAGTCAAATTTAAGACTTTTAAGACCATTAAAAAACAAAATATTAGACTTTTACAGGTTTTTTTACCAGTTTATTACCGGCATTATCATGATAAATCAATTGTTTTTTCTTTTCTTTTTTTTTTAATGTGGAATTTGCTGTAAGGTTGTCTAACAGCTGTTGTGAACTTTATCTCCTTGCAATAAAAAAAAAAACTAAAATATAAAAAATAAGGTTTTATTGAGATGGATTGTTGGTGATTGGATAGATGTTGGCTCAATTGAGTAGCTTTACTCGGACAAAGCAAAATTAAGACCTGTTTAAAATTATTTAA
Source organism: Danio aesculapii (assembly GCF_903798145.1). Taxonomy (NCBI): domain Eukaryota; kingdom Metazoa; phylum Chordata; class Actinopteri; order Cypriniformes; family Danionidae; genus Danio; species Danio aesculapii. The sequence continues at coordinate 45,806,884 of NC_079439.1, read as the reverse complement.
GACATACAACACAATATTTCTGCGAATTTAAGACTTTTTAAGGCCAAAATTAACTTTTTGTAATTTAAGACATTTCAAGACTTTTTAAGACCCAGCGGACACCCTGGATCTTATAAAAAGTTCATGGACTCAAAGACCATTTTTAATGCATGGTTGGCCCAATCTTGTCTTGTCATGTGAACCTGGACACAAAGAACACCAAACTGATGATCTTGTTCTCCAGGATCACCTAGAATAACTAAATCAGCATCTTGTTCAGTGGAAAAAGAACATCTGACTGTACAAGAAGCCACATGATTGATGCCACAAAACGTATTTGATTAGTGACCATGCAAATCTGAAACATTCTATTTTTTTTTCAGCTTTGAATTAGATTTTGAATCTTTGGCCCCTCCATTCCTCATTGTGTTTTGAAAAGCAGCTGCTGTGCCAGGCCTCAGTATCAACACTGTTACATCACCAGGGGTCAAAGATCAGACAAGTCACTCAGTTTCGGTGTTGTGCTTAAAAACACAACCCAACCAGAAGTATGTGAATGAGAGAAGCAGCCGTGAAGCCAGTCATTCTTCTCTCTGCTTTCTACATTTCTCACAATCTTTACACAGGGAGTAAAAGGACTCACTGTCACACTTTCAGTACCTGTTCCAACAGCATGGTTGACATGTGGATGTGGCATAAACAGTCTTTTGTCCTCAGAGACAAATCAGCGATTGAGAAGGAGTAACTGTGAATTGTGAGATCTATAAATAATACGTTTTTGTTCTGTAATAAATACCAAAAATAAGATGTCACAAGCATCATATGCATGCTCTCTACAATGACAAACTGACTGTCCCGTATGGATTCCTATTTCTTGAGAAATCACCCAGATGGTCACACCTTGTTTTGTAAAATATTTTTAACAGTTTACACTGCCATAGTCTTGATTGTCTATAAAAAATCGTTGTTCTTCATACATAGCATTGTTCCTGCAAATTCAACAGCTACCTCGACAATATAATAACATAAAAATAACCTATCAAAACAATAAAATGCATAGAAAACTTCAACCAACAGCTTTGAATTTGGGTGTGGGACAGGCAGCAGAGAGGTATGCAAACCATTTAGACGAGCCTAGATATGAAACACAAACAAACAAGCTTTAAAACTCTTTCCTAAACATGTGTTTCATGCAATTCCAGCTCCAATCAAACACACATTAACCAGCCAATCAATGTGTTTGCCTTCACCTGAAAGTTACATTTCAATCTTTGTGATCTTCTAATGAATACTGTTCTGTGTGATTTGTCTCACCGCTGTTGTTTTCAATAGACTTCAGCTGATCCTCAGTAAGGTTGACTATCACAGAGTCCACACATTTCCGCCACCTTTGAGCTGCATTCGACTCAGGGCTAGCCATAAGGCTACTGGACCGTGACACACCTGTGCAAACACACAAAAAAATTAAATAAATAGATAACTAATTGAAGTAAATAAAAAACACCCAGACAAAAAGGTGAAAAAATATAACTAAAGTTTTTGGTGTACTTAAAACTTGAGAAAGCTGGAAACAAAGTACATTCTGACTACACTACCTGACAAACATATTGTCACCTTTCCAAGTTTTATGATCAACAAATAATAAACTAACTTTTAGTTGATCATTTGGTATCAGAAGTGGCTTATATGAAAAGGCAAAGGCCTCTACATTACGCTTATTTTCCCCAAATAAAATATGATCATGCCTTGATTTTTAATGATTTAATTAGGACAGTAAGGTCTGACTTTGCTTAGACAAAAGTCTTGTCACTTAACAGAAATAATGTACAGTAAAGAATAAAAAGTCATAGTGCAGTTAAAAAAGAATTAATAATATGTATGACTCCCATGTGCTTGGAGGACTGCATCCATACATCTCTGCAATGACTCAAGTAACTTATTAATAAAGTCATCTGGAATGGCAAAGAAAGCGTTCTTGCAGGACTCCCAGAGCTCATCAAGATTCTATGGATTCATCTCCAATGCCGCCTCCTCCATCTTACCCTGGACATCCTCAATAATGTTCATGTCTGGTGACTGGGCTGGCCAATCCTGGGGCATCTTGACCTTCTTTGCTTTCAGGATCTTTGATGTGGAGGCTGAAGTATGAGAAGGAGCGCTATCCTGCTGAAAAATTTGCCCTCTCCTGTGGTTTGTAATGCAATGGGCAGCAAAAATGTCTTGATACCTCAGGCTGTTGATGTTGCCATCCACTGCAGATCTCCCACACGCCCCCATACTGAATGTAACCCCAAACCATGATTTTTCCTTCACCAAACTTAAGACTGATTTCTATGAGAATCTTGGGTCCATGCGGGTTCCAATAGGTCTTCTGCAGTATTTGTGATGATTAGGATGCAGTTCAACAGATGATTCATTGGAAAAATCTACCTTCTGCCACTTTTCCAAATGATCAACTATAAGTCAAGTCATTATTTGTTGCTCTTACAACTGGGATTGATGACAAGACTTTTCTCAGGTAGTGTATTTTACAACTGGAATACAGCAGAATACAGAGCAGCAGGATCCCCCCCCCCCCCCTTGCTCTTCTCCATTTACATCAGATCACATGGCTTCCCTTAGCAATAGTAAGAAAGTGTAGCTTGCTTATGATATGTGGAATTTAACTTGCTTTGTGCACCTATCATTTTGTTAAACAATGATAACAACCCTACACTAGGTATTTGAAAACCATCAGTTCTATAATCATCCATAAACTTCTGTGATATTTTATACTATTCTCCGGTTGTTTGATTCTTTATATAATTGCTTTCTTTTGTACACACACTTTTCATATTTTGAGTATTCGAATGCAGTTTGTAAACTGTAAAGCAACTTAAGCCACATAGTATAATATGCATGGAAAGATGTGCGATTAAAAACAACATTCATTATTGTTAATACTGTGCATTTTGTACTCACAGGTGCAGGATTTGCCTGCTCTGTTGATATTATCACATAATCTGCATTCATTTAAGCATGGGTAAAAATAACTAGGACAAAAAAGCTAAAGCGCTTGTGGCTTTTGGATTCAATCCAGATAGTCTCTGGGCTGAACTGCGGTGTATTTCTAAAGCTACTTCCCCACAAAACAAAAGAGCACATCATTCTAGTGATAAAAAAACTGTACTCCAGCTGTGGTACAGATGATTCACTGTCGAGTTAGCTTTTCTATTCTCTGATGTGAATAGTTCCTTGTTGACAGCAGACAATAAAAATAAATGAAAGTGAAATGAAATTGATTCTGTCTTACGTTGATTTTAAAGTGGATCACTTCTAAAGTCATGTATATCCAGTGGTTGTAAACCCTGTTCCTGCAGACTCTTCAAATGCACACATTTTGATTTTCTCCCTAATCAAACAAACCTTATTCATCCCATAAGCACACTAATAGAGAAAAACCAAAAAAGAGAGAGGGGTGTGTCTGATAAGAGAGACACCCTTAACATGTTTCCAGGAACAGGCCTATGAGCAGGCCGTTGTCATTAAAAGATAACTTAGGTAATCTAAGCTACGTCTCTGAGGTTCTGTAACGACACTGGATATGACTGTGACGTCAACACTGACATGCAAGCATATTTTAGTCAAAAGAAAAAAAATAATCTCAGATATTTTGTTTCATTTCTTCCATAAAGAAGACTATCAGAACAGAGCATTGCCATCAGTCTAATGATAAGGAAGGCAGGTTATAAAATATATATATAATACACAATATATAATTTCAGCATCAATATCACAATGTGTAAATCTGCAATAGTCACATCGCAGGATGCCTAGCAATTTCAATGAATTTAAACCAATTGGACACAAGATTTTTTTTGTCACTTTAACAAAGATTAATTGTGTTTAATTATTTATATGATAAAGACTATACCATGTTATTTTACATTTCATTATTGAATTTATGCACACCAACACTGTTAGATTCCACCAAAAACCATAGTGCACTGTTAATTTCATTTTTATCTTTGTTCTATTGTTTCTATCTGTGCTTTAATTTATTTTTATTTTGCATATATATATATATATATATATATATATATATATATATATATATATATATATATTTATTTATTTATTTATTTTCACAGTATTTTATTTAAGCTAGAATAAAAGCAGTTTTTAATTTTTTAAAAACCATTTTACGGTCAAAGTTATTAGCCCCTTAAAGCTATATATTTTTTCAATAGTCTACAGAACAAACCATCATTATACAATAACTTGCCTAATTACCATAACCTGCCTTGTTAACCTAATTAACCTAGTTAAGCCTTTAAATGTCACTTTACGCTGTATAGAAGTGTCTTGAAAAATATCTCTCCGTTAAACAAAAATTAGGGAAAAAAAAAAACGGGGGCGAATAATTCAGGGGGGCTAATAATTCTGACTTCAACTATATATATATATATTTATTTTTTTATTTTTTATTTTTTTTTTTTTACATTTTATGCCCAAAAATCATCCCAATCAATGTAAAATTATGAATTCTTTCCAAATATAGTCATCTTGTCAAAATATTACTATTGCAATATATGAAATCGCAGAAAAATGAAATATTGCAATGTCAGTTTTTTCCAATATTGTGCAATCCTAATCGGCATATCTGCAATATTTAAAAGGCTGATTGATACCAATGTATTATTAATAACATGGAAGAAATGAGTTGCACATGTTTTTTGGCCAAAAACATCTTGGACAATAAAAGAAAGTGACTGCACTTTAGTTACTGAATATTTTTCTGGAGCAGCAAAATGTATCGTTTATATATAGCTACAAACAATAATGGCTTTATTTGTTAAGTTTATTAAATTAAATGTTCTATTATGTTAAATAAAAGTAACTGTTTTTTAAACAAATAGATTGATGTGCAAAAATCACCTTTGAAGATTATCATGTTGTAAAAAAATATATAATAATAATAATAATAATAATAATAATAATTATATATATATATATATATATATATATATATATATATATATATATATATATATATATATATATATATATTCTAGGTAAGCTATTTACGGGTTTTTTAATCAGTCTTTACTGCAAGACAGCATGCATTTATTAAAAATACAAAAATGAAGTAATGCTTTGAAATATTATTTTAATTTAAATATGTGCTCATATTTTTAAAATAGCTGAATATATTTCAATGTAATTTCTTCATGTGACAGTATAAGTAATTTTCAGCAGCTATTGATGAAGTCTTCAGTGTCTCGTGATCTTTCAGAAAGAATTGACATATGCTGATTTGCTGCTTAAGTTTTCTGATTGTTATTGTTAAAACAGTCACGCTACGTCATGGTTTTTGGGAAAACCAAAATTTATTGCATTCATCATTTTTAAAATACACTGTCTATAATTATTCAAAACTCTTAATTTATCAAAGATGCATAAAATTGATCAAATTAAGAAAATTAAAAATGTAATCCTGAAAAAAAAAATCAGTTACCAGAAAAACATTCAACAGCACAACATTGGTGATAATAATATGGATGATTAGATAGATATTGGATTAGATATTGGAAGATTCTGCTTTGCAATAACATGAATAAATAAAAATCTGCATTTTTAATATTCATTGAATTAGAAAAGTTATTTTCATTTTTGCTGTATTATTTTACATTATTTCTTACTGTTTTATTAATTTTTTTTTGATAAGGTAAATGAAGCCTTGGTTAGCAGAAGAGGCCTAAAAAGAATGAACTAAATTTCCTGATGCTAAACCTCTGTATGATGGAGTGTAGTAAATTTACATATCAAATATTTAAATTTTAAAAAGCAGAAGAACGCCGGGGTTTACAGAGAGAGGGTTAAAGGGCGTTGCGCATGCTGACTATGCCTACTGTTGCCAGGTAACCAGGTGAAACTCTAGACACAGTGGGAGAGAGACAGAAGTTCAAGTCAGCTAGAAAGGTGCTGGAAGAAGGCACAGGCGATACTAAAAACAAGCCATAAACATAACAACACACAGGATCAAACAAATCATAAAACTAATAAGGCATAAAGTGATAATGACAGCCCAATCACTGCACATCTGATTATACTCAAATTAGCAATTGTTTTGCTTACAGATATGAAACCACTGCTAAAATCACTCACTGTAAGGAACGGACACTCAATGATCTGAAAAGCAAAATCAGCCTTGATAACAACAGCTCAAACTGTACACAAATAAGTGACACTTGGAATGGAAAGGTTGACAACTAGTTATGTCACGCGTAATTCATATGTGATGATAATTTAGTTACAAAAGGTTAAAACATGGTACAAATTGATATCGAAATGTAATAAGAATTCATAATGATTGTTTTATCTAAAATACATAATTTAAAAATTAATACAATTTAAATACTTTTTTAAATATATTTTTTGCAGGACTTCCAGAGTTCATCATGATTATTTGGATTCATCTTAAATGCCTCCTTCATCTTACCCCAGATATGCTCAATAATGTTCACTCTGGGGACTGGGCTGGCCAATCCTGGAGCCTCCAATATCTGGTCTATTGTACCTTTGTATTTTCGTTTTGCATTTCTTCAGTAAACCCTTTTTACTGAAGATTTGGTCTTACATCCTTTCAAATACTGGTTGTAGATGCAAAAGGTGGTACATAAAGATGTTCAAGAAAGTTGTACCACTACATTATGTATTACACTAGCATTAATAATTTGTGTCTAAAAATATATATAAAAAAGAGTGTCTCTGAAGTCATTTACTGCTGTACAAGATATTTACTGCTTACAACAAGTCCTTTACGTTTACTTACGTTTAAGTAAATAGTGTATAAATGGCAAAAGTTCCTGACGGGAGAAAAGTAAATGTTATTTTTGTAAACAGCAATAGCTTATTTTCACTTCCACATATGACTGTACAGTGTACAATTCATGTACAATGTCAATAATAATAAAAGAAACATTCTAAATGATCACTTGCTTTTGAAAAATATGATGGGACTGAAATGTAAACTGAAAAGTAATGTTTTTGGGGAGTTTTTTTTGCAATGAAAAAGGACAAACTATTGCAGTTACACATATTAACAAGGCCATAGTCAGGTTTAGGTGATAGAAGCCAGTAAATTTAACATAGTGGTGTCATTGGGTAGCACGATCGCCTTACAGCAGGAAGGTTGCTGGTTCGAGCCCAGGCTGGCTCAGTTGGCATTTCTGTGTGGAGTTTGCATGTTCTCCCCGTGTTGGCGTGGGTTTCCTCAAGGTGCTCCGGTTTCCCCCACAGTCCCAAGACATGTGATATAAGGTTAATTGAATAAACTAAATTGTCTGTAGTGTGTGTGTGTGTGCGTGCGTGCGTGCGTGCGTGCGTGTGTGTGTGTGTGTGTGAATGAGAGTGTATGGGTGTTTCCCAGTGATGGGTTGCAGCTGGAAGGGCATCCGCTGCGTAAAACATATGTTGGAGAAGTTGGCGGTTCATTCCACTGTGGCTACCCTGATTAATAAAGAGACTAAGCCTAAAAGAAAATGAATGAATGAAAGAATGAATGAAATTTAGCATATTGCTTTGTTAGATTTGTATCTACTGAGGGGGTCAAACATATTTGGAAAAAATACTAACTCAAATTAAAAGACCACAATTGTGACTTAGTAAACACAGCAAAATATATTTCTAATGATATATATTTTAAAATTATATATAAAAAATGTAACTTTTATCCTTGCTTACATTTAATTGTACATTACATGTAGTCGGTTTATATTTTCCCTCGCTCCAGAAACAGAAGTGTGGTTACTATGATTAACGTCTATCTAACATTACTTTCTCTTCTCTTTCTTGCTTCACACCTTTTTCAGAAACTTTCCCCGTTTCAAAATCAGTCCAAACCGGCTTCTACCTGGTAGTCTACCCCGGATGAGTACAGTCAACCGCCAAGAAGACGAAGGGGGGAATGAAAAGTGTGGTCGTGTCTTAAAACGCAGTGAGCATCACGTGTTCACACACTTTAAAGTGCACAAAACTGTCAAAAAGCATCTGGACCTCGTAAGTGTTGAGACAAGAGTCCATATTTATGCATCATTGATCTAATATCGCGACCACAGACATTCCTGACACTTTCATCACTCGCAATATAAAACAAAAATCTGATAATCAAATCAACTCGTCGCTTAAAGACAATAATAGATTTCGTTTTGTGTGAAGGTTGACTTAAGAAAGATATATTACAGTGGAATGATGAAAACGGTACAGAAGTGCCTTTGCCGAAGCAACGTGATCGTAACACCTCTTTCTAAACACGAGTTACTGTGTTCAGTGTTACTCACCACCAAAGAAACCGTCGCCTCGAAATGTCACTTTAAACCCTCGTAGTCTCGTAGGTTGTTATTTCCGAGGTAGAGTCAAACTTCTGGATAACTTGTCCTCCATCACAACTCCCAAGGCGTAGGTTTGCTGTAACATTCAACGTAGACAAACTTGAGGCCGTTTTTTACCGTAAAGCCGCGAAAACAATCCGCAGCGAGAATGTCGCATAAGCGCGCGTGCTTCGACCTCTTCCCTGACACACATGCAGGAATGCGGTCTATTTAGGAAATCATTTCAAAAACAGACGCCCTCTATAGTTGTTTGTTGATTTATTAAAAGCAAATGTTCCCCAAGCGCATTTGTCAATGGCTCAAATGTTCAACATCCTCACCGTAATTTGCGTAGATGCGACGCGGGGGCTGCGGCACTGAAATGACAGGATCCTCAGAGGCGCTGAAGGAGCATCTGTACTATTGAAACAAACTGGTTTAGCAGCACTCTCTACACTGGTCACATCCACATCAGTGAACACACACACACGCACACACACACACACACACGCACACATGCACACACACACGCACGCACACACACACACACACACACACACATACACGTTGTTTTTTATGAATTATGGGGACATTCCATAGGTTTCCATTGTTTATATCTTGCACAAACTGTATTTTATATAGCCTTACTCCTAAACCTAACCTTCACATGAAGGTTTTACTGTCTGAAAAAAAGCTTTTTGAGAAATGGGACATTATAGCAATGGCTGCATAATCTCATTGTAATACCGGTGTAATATGTCATATTATGCACATTTGTGTCCTGAATCCTGAATATGGAACAAAAGCATGCACACACACATAGTGCTTGTGCCACTACACAGCTCAGGCATCTGAGGACAGCACTGGCAGGACGCCTTCAGTGCAGGGAAATGTGGTCATTGTGGTAGATATATCATCCAGACCCACACTATACACATGAAAACATGTTTACTGTGCTCTGTAAAATGTTTCACTGAACTAAAAACATTAACTTCTGTTAAAGTCAAAGTGGTTCCAAAGTTCAGTGTAAATTATTCTTCCTCTTTGAAGTCTGTCATTGCCCCTTAAGAAAGTCAAACTCATAAAGTAAAATAAATATTGTGAAATGTTATATATATAAATTTGTGCAAGATTATATATGAAGAGTTCTGATGCAAAAAAAAAGTGCCATCTGAAATTTTCTCCTAGAGTGAGCATTTTCCCTCAGCCTCCAATATTTTTGTTCCGTTTGTTCACTTTAAAGGCAATACAAAGATCCTATTTTATATTATATTTTATATAAATATATATATTATATAAAACTGGATTTGCTGAACATACAGACAGGAGCTTGTGATAAACGCTCATATTAGAAGAAATTTTCAGCATCTGAACTCTTCATATATATTTATTGTTACGACCCCCTTGTTCGAGTCGCAACATAAAAGAGCTCAGGCAACAAAAGAATATATATATGCAACTTATTTATTATATATAAAACTAAATAGAACAACAAATCAAGGAACAAATGTCTAGGGAATAATAAAGAAAATAACTAACTTTAACTACACATATAAATAATGCCAAATAAAATCATAAGGTTGCCGAAATAAAGCGATGATCTTGACAGGAGGATGGCCAAGTAGCCACACCGTCCTCCAGAAGCTAGCACACACTCGCATTTATATGCTTTGAACCAATTGGTGAGCAACCATGGCACCCAATCAGAATCTGCCACATCCAAACTGGAATCCTGGGGTCGTCACAATATATATATATTTATATATATATATATATATATATATATATATATATATATATATATATATATATATATATATATATATATATATATATATATATATATATATATCAATGCCTCAAGGATTTTGCAAGTCCAATGAATCTTGAATCAAAAAAAGTATTAAAAAATGTCCATAATAGTTTTTTTTTTTTCGCAAAAGCATATGCAATAATGTACATTTTTGTAAAAACCTCAGTAGTGTGAATAATAAGTAGTACAAAAAAAGTTTAGACATCTATAAAAATGTCTCCTTTGTCCCCTAAAAATACCCTTTCAACAGACACGTCTTTATACTTTGTATACCCCTAAAGTGTGCATGTTATAGCCTACTAAAGGATATATTAGTACCATTTGAAACGGACAACTATTGCACGTCTGTACCATTTTTAAAAGTTTTTCCAAGCTCAAAAATGAACAAGACAAATCTTTACTTTGAATATATAATTTATTTAATCCTTTGTCTCTAGTACATATAGAAAAGGCCGAACAGCACATTGCTTAATAAACGTTTTAAAAGTGTTCTAACGATTTCTGGTGCATTTGCAGTGCATATCTTAAGACAGTGTGAATTAAGAAAATCTATTTATTTACTGCAAATAGGCCACAAAATTAGTTAATAATAAATTGGATGAACACTGCATATGTAAAAGTAAAGTACATTAAATAAATACATAGAACAAACAAAAATGAGTATGCATCTCTTTAATACCAATACTAAATACTACTGTATTTTATAAATTGAAAGTGGCTGACATAACACACTGCTTATAATAGCACACTGTAAAAAGAGATGGTAAAATTTGTTGGGGGGTTACAAAATGCAGCCACAGCAAACTGGAAGGTCACTATTTTGTATGAAATAAGGTAAATTCCTTAGTGTATTTCCTCCTTAATGTTATTTAAAATGTACATTTCTGTAAAAACCCAGGTAGTGTAAATAATTAATAGTACAAAAGGTTTATACATGCATCTACACCCTTAGACCCTAAGATTAAATATAAGACAAAATCATATATCAAGTCAGATGATATTGTTCACATCATGTGCAGCTTGTTGTACTATAACCCAAGCTATAAAACTTGTCTTGGCATTTACCAAAATAAGCAGAAAGGAACTGGCCTACTGACTTAAAAATCTATCAAGAGCACTACTCAGGCACATACTTTTTGTTCTCCCAAGGAAATGGGTACTCAGGTGCCTGGTTGTAGTGACCCATGAGGAAGATAGCAATGGTGCCAATAGAGAATAGCAAGATGGCCGCCCAAAAACAAACCTTGTCAATCATCTTACCAATCAGCACCCAACTCTCCATCTCCTGTAATTAAAAAGGAGCAACAAGATGAAGCAAGTATACTCTAATGTTAACTAATGTTGACGTAAACACACAGGCACACGCATACTTACAGATCCAGTGTCATTCTGCTGCTTGGTGGATTCAGCAATGAAGTTACAGGCATCCACACACTCTTTTATTTCTGGGGCCGTCTTCGCCAGACTCTTGTAGAGGTTTGCGGTACTGCTCACATCAATTTCATCCACTAGAGGGAGACATATGCAAACACTTTACAAACTGTATCGAAAGAGTGTTTTTAAAGGGACAGGTGAGAAAAGAAAACGCACATACAGTATATAAAGAACAACACAAGTAAAAGCGAGACATTTAACCACTATTAATGCAGGTTTGTTTTATAATCCATTTATCACCTTTCAAATCTTCAAAGTTATTGTAATTTTAAGAAAAGTAAGTGTTAATGCTTAAAACAATTAAATTATCGTTCGATGGGGTTAAGAAAAATAATTTACATTCCTTTTTAATACAGTTTTGATTTATATATTGTAATATTAATGTAATATTAATATATTTCCATATTTATTTGACAAAATATTAGTTTTTTAAGCAAAGACACATTTATCTTTATAAAATATTCATAAACACAAGACTTCAAGTCATCATTTACACACCTTTTTTTGTTCTGTTAAACACAAGATATTTTGAAGAATGTTGAAAATCTGTAAAAATTAACTTCAATAGCATTTGTTTTTTCTTACAATGAAGGTCAACGGTTACCATTTTCCAACATTTTTCTAAAATTATTCTTTTATGTTAATTCATTTATTCATTTACCTTTGGCTTAATCTCTATTTCAGAGGTCATCAAAGCAGAAAGAACCGCCAACTTTTTGTTTTACACAGCAGATGTCCTTTCAGCTGCAACTCAGTAGTGGGAAACACCCATACACACTCATTCTCACACTCATACACTACAGCTAATTGAAATTATTCAGTTCACCTATAGCACATGTCTTTGGACTGTGTGGTAAAGCGGAACACTCAGAGGAAACCCACGCCAACATGGGGAGAAAATGCAAACTCCACACAGAAATGCCAACTGACCCAGCTGGGACTTGAATGAGTAAATGATGACAGAATTTAGATTTTTGCTGAATTATCCCTTTAAGTCTTCAATTTTTAATTTCAGAATGTTTATGATGTTTGTACTGGACAAAAACAGTGAAATTACGTTTTTGCACTGAAAATGTTTCCCCTTCCAAACTATATATGCTTATTCCAAAAACTGAACAAATGCAAATTTTGTTCTCAATAGGCCCTACTTCTATGCAACAATACTTTGAATGCATAAGTTAAGTCTGAATTTCTCACCAATTGTGCGCATGAGTCCATGTCTCTCTCTCTGTTTATCAAACATCATCTCACTGCGTGGCTGTTTCAGAACATATTCCTCAGCCCTCTGCATGAGCCCAAATGAACTCCGCCGCCTCTCCCTCATTTCATACACTCCACCCTGGTCCCCCTCATCCACAAAGGGGGCCATGCCAAGATAACGAGGTACCACTTCCAGGAAAATCTATTAGATACAGTATGTTAGAGGTACACATCCAAAAGCTGTTAAGTGATAATTCTAGCTAGCAAATATGCAACACAGGCTCATTGTTGATGCGTGCCCCTGTATACATTTCTGGAGAGCGCAAATTATGTAGCCAGAGCTACATGCTACTACATGCTATTTGGTATGATGTAGCCGACAGCTTCTTTTTTTCTTTTTACGCTACCACCTGACCGCTTACCTACATGTGGACAGCTTTTCCGCTGTTAACAGTTTGCGCAGTGGCTTGCCATGTACGTTGGAGGACTTGAATTGCAAAGAGGAGATGAATGCGATGATGGGGTTTGCGTCCAGTGAAGAAAGGTTCCAGAAAGTACGTAAAACAAAAGGCAAAAAATTAAATAATCAAGTAAATAACAGGGTAAGAATGTGGTAAGGCTGCCAGGACTTTTCTTTTTCTAGATTGCTTTTAAAAAACACTGTCGGCTGGGTTTAAGGAAGGGGGTGATCGGGTCAATTGGTGCTTTTAACAACACTATCATTAGGGTTTATAGATAGGGGTGGGTGGGGTGTATTGGCCATTAGGTCAGTGAGTCAGTCAGTCAACAGCGGTGCAAAAAACTGCAAAAAACTAACCTCCTGGGACATATTTCGTGCTCTCCAGAAATGTATATAGGGGTACGTATCAATAATAATAATACGTATAATAATGTTGCAACTATCAATGTTTTAAGAACATACATGTTTGATGGTCTGGGACATGTTGTGTGTGCTGGGACTGCGGAGGGAGTAGTTGAGCACAATAATGCAGTTGGTCACAATGAGTGTGGTCATAGACATCACAAAAATTAAATACCTGAAACACAGCAACAAAAGAGTGAAATCAGATGATTCGAGCATAATAAATCGAAACTGTCAAGACACTCAATAAAATGGTACTGACTTGCCAATAAGAGGCACAGAAAGTGACGTTTCTGGTATTTTCTGAGAAATCAGGATGAGAAACACAGTTTGAGCCAAAAGAACAGAAATGGACACAGTCAACTTCTGTCCGCCAGCTAAGAAAAAGAGGAGACAGTATGAAAGTGTGAGACAACAGTATCATAGACAGAGACAGTGAAGAGCAAATACAGAAGTCACAAATAGAGGAAGGGCTACTTTAAGAGAAACAGAGCATAATTTTAATATACTTGTTTAATTGTGGCATGTGGAGTAAAGTTTATCAGTCCAAGCTTCTACTTACTTGAACTGGGAAAATTCAATATCTGTTTGGGACTGCTGTGTAGTCACATCACTTTTAAAAGCATCTTTTACTAAATTATGTTGTACACTTGGTCTCTGGCTGCATTCCAGACTCGTCTACACAAATTGAGAAAAATTTTAAAACTGCATTTTATCTAAAAGCGCTCTGCAACCATACTATCGTTTCAATTGTGAACTGAAATGAAATGAAACTGAAATGAAACTGAACTGAAAATGCTTTTGTCTCTGCACTGTGGATGCGTTAAGGTGTTTTTTTTAAACATTCTAGCTCTTTGAAACATTGTGGAAATCAACACAGGAGTATAAGATTACAAACAGGATCGAGAATATAGACTAGAAGATGTGTCAAAACAAAAGATTTGAATAAAAATTCTACGTACTTTGAAAAACCATGTACAAACTATGGGCCCTATACAGCTGGTGCAATAAGGTGCAAGACGTGTTTTGTGCAATTTGTTGCTATTTTTAGACCAGCGCAACCCCTTATTTTTACGTTTTGTGCCACATTGTTTAAAATAGCAAATCTGTTTTGAGCTACTTTGTGAACTCATGAATTAGACCACACCATTGACCAGGTTAAAGCTGGCCTAAAGTCTAGCGCAGAGCGCTTTAGTTATGTGCATAGCAGGTTCAAACTCCTAACACACACAAGATGTACAGCAATACACAAATATCTTTACATATTAAAAAAAAATAAAGGATTAAAATGTTACAAAATTTATTATTCACTACATAGACATAAAAAACACTACCTTCATGCCTTCTTTATCTCGGTGGGCTTTTTCAGTTCATTCATGAAAATTTGCATTTGTATAATGTTATTATTATTAGCAGTATTATTTATTATATGCATATTTATATTTGTTTTAATAAAAACAAGATTAGATTTATCCACCTGTCAGGTTTTGGAGACGTATGCATCACTATATAGGACATAATAATAGGATGTGTTTGGATATAACTCAGTTTTTTGACCACATTTCATTATTATTGTTCATTTATTCGTTTACTGGAAATAAGAACAGAATTTAGAAATAGTTTTGAAAAAATCTTTGCGCTTAACAAACAAAATTAAATATGTTGGCTAATTAATGTCTTCAGTTGAGTGTGTACAACACTGATTCCTTATCCATGAAAGTAAAGGAGTAAAGTAAAGAGTAAAAGTAAAGAGAAAAAGAAAGTAAAGAGGTCGAATGGAGGAGGCTCGTTCTTTATCCTCGTGCTGCAGATGGTCTGATTAACTGTTTTCTCGCTAGTAAAACATTCAGTTTTTCCACTTACAAAGTCCGTCATATAAATAGCAAATGTGCCAAGGCAAATGACTCTTAAAGGGAATAAGAGACAAGTCTCTGATTGGTTAATGCACATTATGCTCAAAACACACCCATAACTTATTACGAGAGTAAGCACAACACTGTTAGACCATGTGCTGTGACACAAACCATATTTTTCCATCCTTAAAATAGCAAAAGTGGATTCGGACACGCCCTATGTGTTTGTGTCATGCTCTTTAGACTTTGCGCCTAGATTGTTATAATAGAGCGCAATGAATCTTTAACAATGTTGTCCAAACAGAGAAAATACAAAGGAATAGCTGTACAAAACCCTCCACCATTTTGGCTGAATTGGTCACATAACTAAAAGTGCATAATTGTTTTCCTAAGTCCCAATTTTCACAGTCCACACCGTGACCCCGTGAGGATGGACCCCCAAACGGAGAGGAAAAAGTTTTTTTTTGTGCGGACATGGATGGTCTGACCATCTGAGATTAAAACTTAAATAGAATTACCACACACTGTGAGCATATCTAAGTATCATTCGTTGTTCACTTTTGCCATTTTATAGAGCTTTTGTTTCTAGAAACTTTGACATGTGATGTCAGAATTAACTACATTTTATTTTGAGGCATACTAAGCATTATCTTCAGAATATCTGCACATGCACACATACACACACACACACCTTTTGCAGGTAGAAAATAAGCCAGAACGACCAGAGAGGAGATGAGAGAGCAGGGCAGGATCATGTTGATGATGTAGAAAAGCGGTTTCCTCTGGATGATGATGTTGTAATACACCTCTTGGTACTCCAGGTCATCTGGAGAGTAGCGTTGGTTTGTCAGCTTTCGGGCGGGCCGGTGCTTGATTGCCCACTCCCCGTTTTCTGTAAGACCATGTGATTAGAAAAATATGTTTAATTTTAAATGTTTTAGTATTACATTGTTTAATAAAGCTAAAAGCCCATGTTTAACTTAACTTTTCATGTCTATTTGTTGAGATGTATATAGATTTTAAGTAGTCTTCAAGTAATTCCCTGTTGAGTAATTCAATTACGTTTCAGATATAGTAATACCATTTTAATGATGTAAATAATTACATTTTTGAAGTAATTTTCTCAACACTGACTGGATCATTACTCATTTGATCAATGTATTAACCCATACTAATATATTGATAGAGCCCTAGTCTTACCCATCACTTTTTGTCAATTAAATATTTGGATGATAAAAGTCAAATTTCCTTCTTTCTTCTATGTCTGTAAGCAATAATTAGTAAAATGTGTACGAATGGCACCTGTGAAGGCCTCGGGATCAATGTCCACCCACTCAATAGGCTTTCCGGTCTCATCTTCTGCCAGTACAATATCAATTTCATTTGCACTGTAAGTCTGAGACCTGCAGATAAAGAATAAAACAAAAATGTAATATAAATGTTATATATAATAAAAAATGGATATGTTTATGAAAATAATTTAAAATACAATGAAATAATTTGATACAAAGTCTTGTCATGAATTTCCATGAATCAGTCTGTGCCAACCTGAAGACCAGTGTGCAGTTCTGCCAGTCAAAAGGGAAGTAGGTGATTTCAATAGCACAGGTGCTGCGGTAGATGGCAGGGGGAAGCCAGTACATGGAGCCATCATATGAAATCAGCACATTAGCGTAGTATGCCACATCAAACTTGCCATCAATGCTGAAAAGAGGTTATTTTGTAAGTAAAACAGAGAGAAAATAATGGCAAACTTTATGTTTTACTGCTAACTCACTTATTTTCCAATACTATGTCTGGTAGCCACACGGTGTAGTATGGTACACGAATTTGCTCAATGTCATGATACTCGGATGTGTTCCACGCAAGACGATAATCATGCCATTGCTGAAGAGCAGGAGTGTGAAAGAAGAAAAGCAGG
The DNA here is from genome assembly GCF_903798145.1 of Danio aesculapii. Classification (NCBI taxonomy): domain Eukaryota; kingdom Metazoa; phylum Chordata; class Actinopteri; order Cypriniformes; family Danionidae; genus Danio; species Danio aesculapii. Next base: position 45,789,471 of record NC_079439.1, on the reverse strand, counting down.
TATTAGCAGGACAAATAAGAGAATAGGTGCAGACAGAAATTAGTATTAGCTAAGATAATTTAGATTAAACTGCATGAGCAGAGAAATAGTTCAGAAGATTAAATATGGAGAGGAATAAGCAAAAAAAAAAAGTCTGATATTCATACGTTTGAAAAATATCTGACATTACAATAATTATTTAGAAAAATGTATAAGAAATTTGAGAACAAAATTTTTCCCTTCTTTTTCCCATCGCATTGCTTTTGTGACATTTTATGAAAGTACTAAATGCTAATAATAGCATTTATATAAACAATCAGTCACTTATATGGTTGCATTTTTGGACATTAAGTCCTGTTGTTGGTTCATTTCAGATTTGTTTGGTGTGCTACGTTCATATTTCAGTCAAATTTCACCAGAATTCATTTTGTAAGTGGATTGAGAATGGAATTCAGAATGAAAGTGGATTGAAATCCATATTTTCAAGAGCTTCTGTCAACTTGTTTGATGCACAACGGGGCTCAAATGGCAGTTCTCAAATACATTTAAACAAACAGCATTAGCAGAGCAATCCCAAACAACATTTTTTAAACCAAACCTTACAATTGACTGAACACTAACATTCAGATCATCAGCTATTCGCTTTAACAAGTTGCAAGTTCAATTGCTAGGACTGAGCTTAGATTTGTTTTTGTTTTGTTTTTTGTTTTTTATTTAGTTTTTTTTTTAATATTATGCATGTTTTGGCTTTTTTTCATCAAAATAACAAAACCTATGAAATAAAAAAAATATCTTGCTAAATTTATTACAATGCAACTTTAAAAGAAGAAAAAGATAATAACCGCCCTATGAGGTTTTGTAAGATACTCACAATCTCAATCCAAACATTTGTAGTTAGAGTCTCTTCTTTTTCATTCTGTTCAAGGAGGGAAAGTTGTCAAAATGGAAATAGTCTATCAAATAAATCACTGAATCAATAAAAATATATAAATATTATCAAAATAATTTGTGCAAATATATTTTATATTAAAGTATCAGTGATACACAAGTTTCTGGAACATTATTATTTGTTATATTTTATATAACAAAGATATATGTTTATATGTTTAAAACCGACAATAACTTGTCACTGTTAATATGGAGGTTACTTACCAAGGAGATGAGGTTGGTGAGAGTTAACTTGACCTGAACCTTAACCTTTTCATCTGCATGTCTTGCTGGTCGAATATTTTTACTGTAGTTTTTAAACTTATCAGCAATTAACTGTGACTCTTCATTTCCAGTGACTGTAATGTACAAGAATCCAAGAAAAGAAATGAGCTGCAAAACTCACATAGAAATATTGTTAATAAACAAATTCAATTAATGGTTAAAAGTGTGGATAGATTAGAGATTTTATAACTATAAGTCTACTAGTCTCACACATGAAAAAAAGTAAATCACTGTTACATTATAATGCTAAACGTTTTGGGGCATCTGCCTTTACATGCACATAAACTTTAATGACACACCATTCTTAAACTGCAGGGTTTATTATGGAGTTGGCCCAACATTTGCAGCTACAACATAACAGCTTCAACTTTTTTAAAAAGGCTTTCCACAAGGTTTAGGAGTGTATTTGTCAATATTGACCAATCTTCTAGAAGCGGATTTGTGAGATCAAGCACAGATCTTGGATGAGAAGGCGCACATGACAGTTGGAAGTAACGCACACCGGACCCACACATTCGTATGTTATTTAAAATTAAATTATTCAGATTCAGATTCAGATTGACGATTAAATTATCCTGTGACGCGGCAGAACAGTGTCCTGAGTCGTAGCTAGGTGCGGTGCCGAGTGGCATATCAGGTGTGCGACCCTCTTAATTCATCTCAAAGGTTTTTAATCGAGTTAAGGTCAGGACTCTGTGTTGGCCAGTTGTGTTCTTCTACAGCAAACTCGCTGATCGCTATGTCTTTATGGATCTTGCTTTGTGCACTGGTGCACAGTCATGTTGGAACAGAAAGGTACTGTTCTCCGGGCAACTGCCAAACCTGTCATTCATTACATTGCCAGACAGAGAAGCATGATAAGTATCTCCAAAGAACACATCTCACTGCTCTAGAGTCCAGTGGTGGCATACTATGCTTTACATCACAGTATTCCATGCTTTGCATTGCACTTGATGATGCAAGTCTTAAATGCATGCTCTGTTCTTAAGCGGATCTGAAGGCCACACAAAGCTTGGAGGTCTGAACCTATTGATTCTGCAGAAAGTTGGTGATGTCTGAACACTGTGTGCCTCAGCATGAGCTTACACTGCTCTATGATTTTGCGTGGCCTACCACTTTTTTACTGAGTTTCTTATGCTCCCAATTGTGTCCACTTTTCATCAAAATTTACATTTACATAGTTGATATTTAGAAGTGAGGAAATTGACGAATAGACATATTGCACAGGTGGCAACCTATCACAATACCACACTTGAATTCACTGAGCTCCTGAGAGCGTTCCAATGTTTGTAGAAGCAGTCTGCATGCCTCAGTGCTTGAATTCACCTGTGGCCATGGAAGTGATTACAGCACTACGATACAATAATTTGGAGAGGTGTCACAAATCTTTTAGAAGTGTATTTTTATATTTCAAGATATAATTACCATTGTTTGCAAACCCTCAGTCTTTTACCATGGTAAAGTTATTTTTTTAGACATTTGACAGCTTGATATTTAGGAATGGTTTAGGACAAAAACATCAAATGTAGAATATGCAAAATAATCCATGACTGGAAATATGCAATAAATACATATAGTATGGATTTGCTACTTATAATTAGTTTGATATATTTAGGGTAAACTGTTCATTGATTTAAATAGATCAAATTTAGTATATATAAATACAGAAATAACATTCAAAAATAAGACTTGTGTATTTTGAAGAATTCTATTCTGAACATATTAATTTTCTTTTATACCTTTAGATCAACTGTCGTTGAAATAAACGGATTTAAACAAAATGTACTACATGTAACACACAAATAACAATCCCCAAAATCAATAATATTCTGACCAATTTGCACTTGTTAATACCTTTGGAATAATTCATAAATATAGGCGTCAGCCATTTTAAAGCAACTTAAAACTGTGAACCTCATTTTTAACCAGATATTAGGGGTTTATTGTAGAAAACACAACGTTAAATTTCTGATTTACAAACATATGTTAATATTCTCGCATGATACTGTATGAAAGACTTCAATATACGCTGTAACAAGTGTGATAGAGACGGAGAGTCAAGTCACTCACTCACACAAATGCACAACATACCTTGTAATACAGTGGCCAGAAGCGCAATAGCAACTACACACGTCCTGCCGAATCTCTCGGCCACGGCCATGGTAGCCAAAAACACGGTAAAAGTTGTTAAGAAAGAGCCAGAGCCGCTATTGTGGAGCAGTCAGCAGTGAGGCTCCGTCTTTCTCAGTTCAGCTCAGTACAGCTGTCACTACACCAGGCTCGAGTTACAGCTCCACTCGCTCTTAAAGTCACATTCACTTATCGACAATATCATTATGCCTCTAATACGCGACAATGATGCAGATAATGTCGGTTGCTTGCCGAGTAATTCTGCAAGTGATCTCAGATGCAATGAATAGAGCTAAACATGCTGACAGGAGAGTCAGTTTGAGGTGCCAGTTGTAAAAGTTCCACTCGCTGGACGCGTGAACTGGCGCTGCTGCTGACAGTTGCGCATTTCAACGAGTATCATAATGGCTTAATAACAATACATATAACGGTTATTGATAGTGTTGTTCAGCCTCGGGGAATTGTGTTTCAGTCTGAAGACACGATAAGCAATGTTAACAGGTGTACGGCGGTGGGGGGAGTGGCGTTGAGGGCCCTGGCGTTAAAGTCTCTCATGCACTTGAGTATAAATAACCAGTGCCTGTCTGGACAGTGTGATCTGCTCTGCATGTGCCTGGAGCAAGGTAAATGCAGTGTTAGGGAAGGAAGGGTGTGTGTGCTGGTTTTGGTGGTTTACGAGGACAATTTGTATAATAACATGGGCATGACCAAAGCATTACAATGTTGAGGTGGTTTATGAGGACATTGTGTCCATAATTTATAACTCTATTTAATTCAAGTTTATTTATAAACTTATTTCAAGAGGATCACATGCTTAAGATTGACCGCGGCTGGTCCCGCATTAGCTAATGCTTGATTCACCAATCAGACGATTCCTAACTCACTATAAATAAGTAGAGTGTCTTACCTTAGTCATGTTCCTATTGAAGAATCCCCCCTTCCGCCCCTCCTCCCCTTTTCCTTGACAGGGTGGCATGGCGGCCCATGGTTAGCACTGTTGCCTCACAACATGAATGTCACTGGTTCAAGACTTAGCCTACCTGGCCATTTGACACTTCAGTATAGAGTTTATATGTTCTCCTCATGCTTGTGTGGGTTTCCTCCAGGTTCTCCGGTTTCCTCCCACAGTCCATAGACATGCGACATGGGTAAATTGACCAAACCAGATTGGCACCATAGATCCTAATCAACAGTATATCTTTAGAACAATCCCTAATCTGCCATTTGTCATATAACAAGCAGGGTAGTTCTCGAGACCTACCTGAGCTCAAACTCCCCTCTTGCCCTGCTAACGAGAGGGAGCCCCGGACTCGAGGGTCTTATGGGCTCGGGGCTCTCTCTCGGGACAGCATGCCAAACACGCTTTGTAATCAGTCATCAGCTAAGTGTGATCTCTTGAAAAATAATTCTTAACTGGGTCTTTTCACGTTTAACATTTTCCATAGGTTTCCTTTAAGGGTTGGGGTTAGGGGTACGGTGAGACAATATATTAAGCATTTTTTGGAGTACAAAATGTATTATGTGTCTTCATAAACCATCAAACAATGTGTTTTGTGTGTACTTGGTAGGGACCTAAACCTGAAGGCAACCAGACACCATGGGAACTGAATTGAGGTCCCTATGGGTAAACATGCTTATAAATCACAAAGAATGAGGTATTTTGAAAATGTAAAGCTAACACTTTATTTTGATGGTCCAATTGAGTATTAGTAGACAAAAGTCTCTCCAGAAGAAATTAGTTTAGTAAACACATTAACAATGTATTCAAGTAAAAATGTCTTCAAATCAAAAATTCAGTAATCAGTTTATGAAAAATAACTATTAAATCAAACAGCAATGGTTATAGTAGCAAAACTATAATACACTATTTATAGTTTAACCATGGTATTTGTAGTAAAACTGCACTCTTTTAAATGCACACAAATTTTAAAGTGTTTGGTTAGATGGTTACACTTGTATATAAAACTATCAGTGTTGGGGAAAGTTACTTTCGAAAGTAATGCATTACAGTTTTGAGTTACTCCCCAAAACACTAACTAGCTGTAGTAATGCGTTACGCAACTTTTCAGTTACTTTTGTGTTACTTTCAAGCTTTTTCAGAACTTGCACAGGGTTTTTCCTTCTTTTTTTTAAACAAAGGAGCTCTTCAATTAACAATGCTGTATAGCCTACTCCTTCATTTACTTTTAAAAAACATTAAAAAAATAATAATGTAGGATAATCTTATCTTCTGATGTACCTCTGACTCTTGAGCTATATGCCATATATACAGATTAATGAAAGTGTAAAGCTATGTGTTTGCTACTTTTTTGTATTATTAGTAAAGTAATATCTCTGTCCATCGAGACAACACCCTTTTCCCATTCCTTGATCCATTCAGAAGAATGAGAATATTTCCATCACAGAAAAGTAATGCTCTGTCATGTTGGTTTCTGTCTGTTCTAACATTCTATCATTGCATGTGAGTGTAACACGGGGAGTGACAGAGACAACGTTAGGGTCCAAGTGCAGGTTTATTCGGTAGTCAGGCAAGCAAGGGTCAACACAGGTGCAAACAGATGAATAAAGGCAAATCCAGAATCGTAGTCACTATAACAAGCGAGAGGTCGGAAGGCAGGCAGTGAACAGGGACAAAACAAGACTAAGGAAAACGTGTTGAATTGTCACTTTACAGGTAAACAAGACTCGGCCAGGAAGTGAGTGTGTGTGCTGCTAAAGTGGTGTGTGTAATTAGTCCAGAAACCGTCCATGTGAATGTGTGAGAGAGCCAGCGATCTAGGGAGTATGATCGGTGGTGATCGTGACAGTGAGATTCAACATAACTATGATCATTTTAATTCAGCTATTTATTTTTTTTATAAGCGAATTAATCAAACTAAAAAGTAACTCGCATTACATTTTTTAAAAAGTAACTCAAATATTATTACCTAATTTTTAAAAGTAATGCTTACTTTACTTGTTACTTAGAAAAGTAATAATATTACATAACTCGCATTACTTGTAATGTATTACCTCCAACACTGAAAACCATAACTAGTTTTCATAAGTGAAAATCCAATTAAAGTAAACTGAGTATGGCAGAAAATGTGTGTTTGAAATGGAACTGTTAAAAGATTCATTTTGTTTCCATCAGGTCAAAAGTTCAGGACAGTGAGTTATGAGATACGCTCGAGTGGTGAGATCATGTACAGAACTGTCCAGTGTGTGAGGTTTTAAATGATTTATGAGGTCCAGCTCACAGTATGATAACTGACTCTATTCTGCACATCTAAAAGAACACAAAAAAAGCACAATTATTTATAGGATGTTTCAATAACCCACACAGAAAATAAATGATGACACAATCATGTTAAATATTTGTAGTATTTTTGTTTTGTTTACATTCATATAAGCCAAAGGCATGGATTCATTACTTAGCCAGTTGCTGGCCACCAGGATTAAGTGGTACAAGGTACATGGGCTTAAGTGTCACTGGATTGCAAAGCTTGTTGGTGGGTTTACCGGGGCATGAATTCCTGTCTCCTTTGTGTACTATTAATATGATCTGAAATCCAACCGTGTTGCTTGTGGGTAACCGGAAACTCCACATCCGCAGAAACGTCACACACTGTGTTTGCCAAGAGAGATGCAACTGAAGTGTCATGGCTAGTGACTTTTTGTCTTCATTAAAATTACCAAAATGTGCCCTTGGGACCACAGGTCTCAAAAGAGATTAAGTTCTCACCTCTGGGAATGTAGCAAAGATTGAACCTAATTTGTTATACAGCATGCTAGTGCACATAATCACAACTCAAGCTCATTCTGAAAACGTACCCCTATATATCATATACATCCCAAATGTAATTTTTTTTTTTGCATTTTTTGTTTTCTCAAATCCACCAAAGGCCGCTGTGTACGATTTTTCAGATTTCAAATTTCTCTCCCAAATGCCATTCGCACCCACTGTTCTCACGTAAATCCACCAGAGGCTGCTGTCGACTGACTTAATGACTGATCGACTGGCCCATTCTCCTCCTTCCCCTAACCCAACCAATAGTGTTTTCAAAAGCACCGACTGACCTGTCCACCTACTTCCCTAAACACAACCAACAGTTTTAAAAAGGAATCCAGAAAAAGAAATGCCCTCGCCCGATTTTTACCTCGTTTTCAAATTTTACCACATTCTAACCCTGTTATTTACTTGTTTATTTTATTTTTTGGCTTCTGTTTTTGTCTTTGACTCAAACCCCCTTGTCATGGTCAACTTCCCTCTGCGCCTCAAGTTCGCCAACATACATGGCGAGCTACTGGACAAACTGGTAACAGAGGGAAAGCCGTCCATATGGAGGTAAGTGATCAGCTGGTAAGCACGAAAAGGAATGGCATCATACTGCCTCGTAGTGTACGTTTTAAAGATGAAATGTAGCCATACGTACTTCTGGCTACATAATTCGCAATCTCCGGAAACGTATATGGGGGTGCGTTTTCCGAACAAACATAATCAATACTGAGAGCTGTATGCACTCCACATTTATTCTTTTCAAAGGTATAGTCCACCCAAAAATGAAAAACCTGTCATAATTTACACACCGTTCACTATCACAAATTTCCGGGTCCAAGCCATACCTGCCAACACTCCCGTTTTTCCAGGGAGTCTCCCGTATTTCAGACCCATCTCCCGCCCACCTCCCGTATTGTTCTATCCCCCAGATAAAATCTCCCGGATTTTATGATCCGAATGTTGGCAGGTATGGTCCAAGCCTCTACTCATTTAAATTGAGAAAATATTCGTTGATGGACACTTTTTAGTCCTATCACACTTTAAAGTGAATTTTATATAAAACCATGGTGTATCGATCCTTGCTGCATCACAAATACCAAAATGTTACCAATATATTAGAAAAATATTACTTTGTCGCCATCGGCTATTAGACATGGATATATATATATATATATATATATATATATATATATATATATATATATATATATATATATATATATATATATATATATTGTGGTCGTGATTTTCGAAAGTATTACATTGCTTTGTAAACGTAGCATCCGTGACGTCACCCATAGGTTTCTGAAGAGCGCAAAAATATGGAAGGCCATTAGGGCCAAAACGTCTGCAACAAACGCGTTTACACGTTATTACGTGTTAACACGTAATTTACGCGTTAACACGCAATTACGCGTTAACACGTAGGTACGTGTTAACACGTGATTTACGTGTTAACACGCAATTTACGTGTTAACACGTTTTTTTCAAACTAATGTCATTTTTAAACCATTATCATTTAATAAATTCTCCAACCTGCTCATTTTAAAATGTATAATGTCATTTCACTTAAATCACAATAAATGTTTTGCAGTCAATGATCTGTAGTAGATATTTTGTATTATGAAAGGCCAGACATCTTCTGCAATGTTATGTTTGATGGCCGGGGACATTTTAATTCTTGTCATTCAGCTGCTGAGATTTTTTGAAAAACATGTCCAGTGAAATCAGTATGAGCTTTATTTGACAAGTGTGGGCAAACACTCTTGGTGAGGTTTATGTCTGCAAATAATGCACATATTGTAGAACAAACATTTTATAAAAATACTGTTTTTCTTTATAATTGTGTTATACATTTATGCTTGTAATATATATTTATTGTTTACAGAACTTTGGACTATGTACTTTTGTCTCTGTACTGGAAGCTCCAATCACCAAGACAAAATATTCTTGTGTGCAAACAATTGAGGTAAGAAAAACTCAAATTATGATTAACTAAATCAAAATTACAAGATAAAAAGCAGAAATTATTATTTAAGAACTCAAAATTATGACTGAATAAATCTGTAGAAATTACATTACAACAATAGGTGGCCACAAAGCACTATCTAAATGTGGAACTTAATTTTCTAAGGATGATTTTATAAAAAGTTTAATTTAAAAACAAAAAAAAAAGGCTCGTTATTTAATCTTTAACTGAGAATTGTGTGAAAATATAGATTTATTTTACATAAAACATATTATTCAAAAACATTATATTTGAACATGTACATATTTGTAATAGTTATATAAATAGGGTAAGGGGCAATTTTTTCGATATTCATTTTCTTTTCGGCTTAGTCCCTTTAGTAATTTGGGTTCACCACAGGTGAATGAACCGCCAACTCATCCAGAACGTTTTCAGTTGTAGCCCAGCACTGGGAAACGTGTACACACACACACACACACACACACACACACGACAATTTAGCCTACCTAATTCATCTGTACGGCATGTCTTTGGACTTGTGGGGGAAACCGGAGCACCCAGAGGAAACCCACACAAACGAGGGGAGAACATGCAAACTCCACACAGAAATACCAACTGACTCAGCCGAGGCTCGAACCAGCAACCTTCTTGCTGTGAGGCGACAGCATACTGCGCCACCGCATCACATTGAAATGCATTTTAAAATACTAACTACATCCATTTTACATGTATCGAAAAACTACAAAATACAGCAGCCACAAATATATCTAAATAAAACACTTTTACAAGAGAGCATTGCATAGTCGGTCAATCTCTTTATCATTAAACTGACTAAGTTAAGTAAACAATGTTTGACAGCAACAGCATTTGAGCAAGTTTAATTCAGCTTCTGTCAACTTATTCACCTCTACATGAGGAGGTATTCATAAACTAGTTTCTTTCAAATATAAATTTCATACAGAAAGTACTGTCTTGAGGAGGTTCGCTGTTAAAGAAAAAAAAATAGATAAAGAGTTAGACTATATTGCTTCATTGTGTTGTCATCCATTGAGTGGCCAGTAAAATGGACAATCTCTTAACAGTCTTAAATTTTAAAAGTTATATAAATAGGTTACTTAAATGTTTTTATTAAAAAATCTAAACTCAAATGTAAATACCATTTTCTGAAAACTACTAAAATATCCAGTTTTAATAATTTCCATAAATCATGTTTTCAAGTGTACTCTTTAAAAGGTTATATATATATATATATATATATATATATATATATATATATATATATATATATATATATATATATATATATATATATATATATATATATATATATATTTTTTTTTTTTTTTTTGTAAATCAAGGAGCTCGTTTGAAATAAGATGTAACAGACTAAAATTTGGTACAAATATTGAATTAGAATTAAAGAAATGTGGAGAACACACTTCAATCCTCAGCCCAAGAGTGAGGAGTCAGCACAAGGTTAGAGGAGAGAAAAAAAAACAAAAAAAAAAGGATTTTATTTTATAGAAATATGTTTATTAGAAATATTGGAACTTTAATAGAAACTAGTTGTCAAGCTGAGGGAGTATAGCCTAACCACAAAGAGAAAGCAGCTAAATTTAGAGGACTAGCAATGCAAAAAATAATAATAAATAAAACAAACAAAACTCAAAGATAGAGGGGAAAAAAAAGAAGAAAAAAAACCCCGAACAGGTGAAAAGATATACAAAATAAAAGGCACTCATCCTTTAGTCACACTTGGAAGTAAATCTCAAATCAAGTACACAAAATAATAAATAGTAATGGACATGCAGGCGCAATAATATTAATTTGGCTTTAAGGCTTAATCCAACTACCACAACCACTAGTGACCACAATCACAAATACCAACTAAGAAGTGTTCCTCAACTCACTATAGCTTCAGAAGCCAGTATTTATAGCCAAACCACTCTGACTCAGGCAGGTTCAGCTGGGCAGAGCACAAGGGTGACATTTTTGGAAAAGGTCAAAGGTGGAAAATCAGAGTGGAGCACAATACAATATTCAAGGCTTACACATAAAATTATGTTTTGGCTGTAACAAATACAAAACATAAAACATGACAACCGTAAAAATGGACTCATCCTGTTGTATAGACTGGAGTAGTATTAAATATTTGTGCATTATATATACTGTTTTATGCCACTTTAACATCTTTAGACAGAATTGTAATATATATATATATATATATATATATATATATATATATATATATATATATATATATATATATATATATGATTAATTGGTATATTTGTATGTCTTGATATTTATTTGAAATGATATGTTTTATACTATATAATAGAAATTAACAATTTAAATCTCATTTTCAGTTAAAGATTCAATTTACTATAAAGATTTCATGTTTCATTAGATTAATCATTCACCTCCACCTTGGACCTCCAATTTTGATTTTTATCCAATAATTTCGACTTTTCTAAATCATAATCTTTATTTCTAAAGCATGATTTCCTGGCAGAAACTGGCTTCGATAAATAACTGAACCAGACATTAAACAGCAGCGATACTTGCTGCTTTCGGTTTGTATTTCTTAACGCACTTCCGCGTGCGTTACTCTCCCGTCATGATCTTGGTTGATGAGGTAAGGCCACCGTAAGTGCAGCGTAGTGCTTCGGTCACTGCATCATGAATAATTCAAGTAAAACGTAGCTGTGGTGTCCCGATGACTGTGTCTGTCGTAACTGCTCGTAATCCTTCTCCTAAATATTAATGTGGTGATGCGCGCAATCGTTTTGTTACACAATGGCTACGTCGAGCCTACGCCATCTGGTCCACTTCCTTAAAAGGAGCTCAACATATTTGGCAGCGAGGAATAAGGCAGAGATTGCGCTGAGACAGTTTTTTATTTCAATTTCCGATAGCCTGCTTCTTTACCAGTCATCTAACTGTAAAATAACGTTGGGCTGTATTCATACGAGGATAAAAAAAAATCGAGAGAGAGAGAGAGAGACTAGCGAAAATAATTTTAATGAAATAGTCTACAATAACAAACCGTATGCCTTTTCGGGGGTTGCTGAATAAACTTATAGACCGTCCTTTTTAGTACGAGCTCTGATAAACCGTCATGAAATGCCCATACTGTTCTCTCATCATTTCTTTTTAGCTCTGAAAAACGGATTTCTTGTCAAAATAAAAGTCCCGCATAAACAATAGAAGTAAAGTGATCCTTAAACATAAAGAAATGTAAGATAACTCTTATTAACGCCTGTTACAGTGTTAATTAACACATTAGTGGTAACAAGAACAAACAATGAACAAATGTAACATTAGATAATGCTGGAGTGTACACTACAATAAGGTTCATAATTACACTCACAAATGCTTTGTTAATGGTAATAGTAAATCATATTAATTAATGGTTAACAAGCATGAAAAACATGCAGGTTGAAGCTGAGAATTCCAATACTCTAAAACCTGCATGTTATTCATGCTTGTTCACTACACAAAGACATTTATTTCAGACAGATTCCTCTGGCATCCAATGTTCTTCCTGATGGATGTGGCTCTTCTTCTTCATTTGGTGATTTACCCTGGATAACGTGGCTCTTGATCATCTCAAACAAATACGTTCTGTCTTGGTCACAGATGCACCAGCGAGACGCACACCAACAGTTTATCCTCTTTTTAATTCTGATATGTCACTCATTATGTTGTGTGCATTGCGATATTTTAAGAAAAACTCTGTTACTAAACCTTCACAGTCTGCTCTTACTGCTGGAATCCGCAATCAATAAAGATTGGTCACCAAGGAGATATGAGTCCTCTCGCGCGCGCACTCGGTCTCTCTCCTTTCGCTTAAATTACAGTTAGCTTAGTCCATAAACAATCCTTGTATAAAATACATAATTTATCCAGGCCTAAACCGAATATGCAATATTATCCTTGCATAATTATCAAAGCGAAATAAGCTAGGGCTCATTTTATATATAAACTATACATATACATTTTAATGAAATTTTAAGTAATGGAACATTATACGTAAAAAAAAAAATTTATACAGTAGGGTAGGTTACAGGCTAAATAAATGCGCCTCATCAGCTGAACATCGCTGCGGTCACCGCACGCGCTTCTGTGTAATGCTTCATAAAGAACTGATGACAGACACAATCTCAATAAACACTTGACGCTTGCTGTCAACTAGGTAGGTAATTAAGGACATTTGTTGTGACAATAATAGGATCTGTTGTTGTCAAATATGTTTCCTCATATGTTATAATATTTTTGTTGAAAATCTGTAATAGTGTGCCTCAATGCCAGTAAAATAATCAGCCTTGGTATTTAATGTATATTTCCTGCCAGTTTATCGCAGGCAAACTAAATTGTGGTCAGTTTTACTTATTATACTGTGCCTTGACTGGCTATATAGTTCAAAAGCAAAATGGTTGGCTATGTGGAAAAATATAATTCACAATGCAAAACCCTGGCCCTGCAGTTATCTCTCTCTGAAAAAAAAAATCTTATAGCCTATAGCCTACTCTTTTCGGTTTAGAATATGGGACTATGGGATTTTTTTAATACATTATACTATTCTATTCCCTATACTGAACCAACATAACATATATATATATATATATATATATATATATATATATATATATATATATATATATATATATATATATATATATATATATATATATATATAGTTTTATAGTTTTAAGGACATTTTAATATTTAAGCATTTTGATTTATTGGCTGCACATTGGGCTCATGAATACCGCACAAACTTGTGGGTAAAAAAATTATAATTTAAGCTTATTATAAATTAGCAGTTGGTCAAATATTACCATAATGACAATAAGTAATTATTAGGCTATTAATACAGCCAGTTATTCCGTTTATGGCTGTGACAACGTCCTGAAAAAATAGCTGGCGAGAATCACATTGGTTTTAACACTGAATAAATTAATAAGCTAATTTATAATAAGCTTAAATTAATTTTTTTTTTCATTAGCCACACTTTATTATGTGTGTGTGGTATTTATGACCCAGATGTGTAGCCAATGAAACAAAATGCTTAAACATTAAAATGTAAGGTTTAGAAAATTAAAGTATAGAAAAGTGCAACAGCAACAGGTAACAATTTTTCTTTTGAAATAGATAGCCAGTCGAAGCACAGCACATCCCAGTATTATAGAGATATTATTAGCTTATAATAATAATTGTCAGGAATCCTTCTGGACTGTCAGATTTATTCACTGCACCTGCACAGCCCCAATCACCAGAATACTAAATCACCTTCACCTGTTGCTCATCACCCTGCTCGCACTACATAAGCCTGGAACATTCACTCATTCTCTGTCTGATCTATTTGTTAGTACCCAGACTCGGTTCTCTTTGACTTGATAGCTTCTGCCTGCCTGCCTGCCTGCCTGCCTGCCTGCCTGCCTGCCCACCAGTTTGCCTGTCATCCCGTCTGTTATTTCGTGCTGTGAATCCTGTACTGTGTTTAACTCCACCGGCATCATCTTGTTTTCAGTTACCACCCAAAGTTAAGTTCTGTTTGTTTTGCTTTCTTTTACGCTGGTGTTGATGATATTTCTGTTCTAAACAACCTCAACATTGTTTAAAGTATCATTAAATATCCATTCTTTGTTAATCTGCCTTTTTGTCTTCTTTCTGATCCATAATAATAAGAAGAATAGACATTTTGTTTGGACCTAATGTGCATTTTTTTTTTTTCCCAACAAGCACCATTTTTCATTCTGCAGGCTGTTCGCTCAGGCAGATGGTCGAATATTTGTAACCTAGCCTATAATAAATAAAAAGCAGAGTTATTCTTCAATTAGGTGCTCTATTAGGCACAATTTTAAGAGTATCTTGTAGTGTGCTGTGCCGCAGTTTTCATATCTTCTAGTGTGCGTACGTTTAAGATTTGGGATAATGAAATCGCAGAAGATTCGCCTCGTGTGCGCTGCAACCAGATTTTATTATCGGTTAGGATTTTAAAACTCCTGCAGCAAGTGAGGAGAAAATGAAAGCACCATAATCTTTAAAATAATGAGAAATTAAAAATGTAGCAGACATATGACAGGGGTTTGAGACACAACAATTACAGTAGATTACTAATCAAACCCTTTTCCACACAACAAAAGAAATCATTTCTTGGAAAATTATCTTTTTGAAACATTTGATTTAATATAATTTATATCTTAATTGTAATGTGTGGGTGTTTTTTTTTATTATTATTATTATTTTTTTTTTTTTTGTGTGTCCGTTATCTACACAATAAACGAGAGAATACCATCTGAAGTGCACAAGTCCGCTATATGCTTCAGCGCCAAAACACTATTTGTTAAATTTTATGTGCAATATTTACTGTTTTAGAGAAGTCTGATTTATACTGTTGTGATTATTAATGACATTATCATTCATTGCGCAGGTCTCTTTGAATGAGCCAGGCTTTACAAGCTATTTGCAGCACTGACCTTGTTCCCAGATTACTTCGGAAGAACAAACTTGGTTGGATGATAGAACTCAGAAACTCATTGTGAGAACGGAGATGCTCTGTGCATGCCTATGCAATGCGTTATTTATATTTAATTTGAGAGTCTACATGCTGAATTGTGCCAGTCTGTCAAGATAAAATTACCAACAACATCTTAATATTTTAAAGTAAGTATTAAAGTTTGCATAATAATTGAGATATATATATATATATATATATATATATATATATATATATATATATATATATATATATATATATATATATATATATATATATATATATATAATATAATATAATATAATATAATATACACACACTATAAGACTTATTATGACTCCAGAAGAATTATTTTTGTTGTATAGGACACTGCGACATAGATAATACTGTGAATTTCCTTTGTTCGTTAAAGATAATGTGGGAAATATTATTTTAACTTAATTTTGCATTGACTTCAACTGCATGTGTTACCCACTAAAATGCAAAGTTACTTGTCAAATAAATTACCATGGAACATTAATTTGAGTTTAGGTTATTTCATTAGCTTGTTTAAGAAAACTGTGTGCTTGAAAAAATGACATTTTCAGTTAAAGATTTAATAACTCTCTAAAAAAACTTTGTTTTATTAGATTAAACATCTTTAGAGAATTAAGTTCCACATTTAGATGGTTGTTTGACGCCACCTATTGTCATGTAATTTCTACAGATTTATTCAGTCATAATTTTGAGTTATTAAATCATTATTTCGACTTTTTATCTTGTAATTTTGATTTAGTTAATCATAATTTAGTTTTTTCTTAAGGCAGAAAGGAGCTTTGTTATTACATAGTTTTATCGCAACTTGTCAATTATTTATTGTCAATTGTTTTCACACAAGAATATTTTGTCTTGGTGATTGGAGCTTCCAGTACAGAGACAAAAGTACATAGTCCAAAGTTCTGTAAACAATAAATATATATTACAAGCATAAATGTATAACACAATTATAAAGAAAAACAGTATTTTTATAAAATGTTTGTTCTACAATATGTGCATTATTTGCAGACATAAACCTCACCAAGATAGGTTACTCTGCATTAAATCATTTATGTGTTAAGTAATTATTGACCTGTTACATGTAGTATGAGAATGCACAATCTGCCGCCTCTTCATCTGACAAAACTTCAATTACTGTCTGGTTTGGATCAGCCACCAAATCAGACATAAGACTGCAGCGGACTGTCAGGACAGCGGAGAGGATTATTGCTGTGCACCTGCCCAACCTTCAGATCTTTACACATCTTTATCTCTATACATCTTTATTATTAGATCAGTTGTTAACTGTTTATTTTTATGGTCATGCATATACACAACCATTAGTGTTTATGATTTTTGTAACCAAAATGTTTTATTGTTTATTTTATATCCACTTATGTCATTCTGTGTTCTTGTGTTGATTTGTATGTATCCTGTGCTCCAGAAAAAAAAATACAAAACATTTCTTGTGTTTGCCCACACTTGTCAAATAAAGCTCATACGGATTTCTCTGGACCCATTTTCAAAGAAATCTCAGCAGCTGAATTACAAGAATTAAAATGTCCCCGGCCATCAAACATAACATTGCAGAAGATCTCTGGTCTTTCATAATACAAAATATCTACTACAGATCATTGACTGCAAAACATTTATTGTGATTTAAGTGAAATGACATTATACATTTTAAAATGAGCAGGTTGGAGAAATTATTAAATAATAGTGCTTTAAAAATGACATTAGTTTAAAAAAACGTGTTAACACGTAAATTGCGTGTTAACACGTAAATCACGTGTTAACACGTACCTACGTGTTAACGCGTAATTGCGTGTTAACGCGTAAATTACGTGTTAACACGTAATAACGTGTAAACGCGTTTGTTGCAGACGTTTTGGCCCTAATGGCCTTCCATACAAAAAAAGCCACAAGTAGGGAGGAGCCAAGATGGCAGCGGAGTGAATGGTCATGGTTTTTAGCGCTTAGGTACTACGAGGAGTTTTAAAGTTAACAAAACAGTTATTTAGCATGTAATGTCCTAAATTTTGATAGTTTTTTTGTTCTTGAAATTTTTTCACGGACATTATTTATTCTCTGACGTGACAATGGGAAAAAAAAGAAAGAATCAGTCCCTCCAGGAAAGTGCTATATTGGCTGGATACCTCGTGGAAGAAAGGGGCATGGAGTCTGCAAACATGGAGAACATAGATCTTGAGACAGAAATTGGTGCCAATGAAGAGGTTTTTGCAAAGCCTATTTGTTCTACTCCATCAAAGAATCCTACGAGGTCAAAAGGTACGGATGAAATCTCCTTATCTACACTCCTTGACGCGATTCAGAGGCTAACCGCTAAAATGGATGAAACGCACGACAAGGTGATTTCCATTGATAACACGGTCGCAGTCTCCTGTGGAAAACTAGATAAATTGTCTGAAAAAGTCTCCCACATGAGTGAAGAGATCAAGTCGCATGGCCTAAGAATAGCTCAAATTGAGAAGGAGAATAAAGTATTGCAGGCAGAAAACCTACGCCTTAAAGAAAACTTTGACGAAATGCAGCGCTACTCCAGGCGATGGAATCTCAAGTTACAAGGGGTTCCAGAGCGCGACGGAGAAGACACAAGAAGCGTGACGATCAGCATCCTGAAACAGGTGGTTCCTGGTATACAAGAGAAGATGGAAGATGTAATTGATGTGGCTCACCGCCTGGGGCTAAGGAGATCTGACGGAGCACCTCGTAACATCGTGATGCGTTTTACTATGCGTACGTTCAGGGACATTGTATGGCGAGCTGCAAAAGACTCTCGCTATCTTGCGGAAAACAAAATTCGCATCAAGGAGGCGTTAATCAAACAGGATGTGGATGCTAGAGCAAAATTATGGCCTTTAGTCAAGAAGGCTCGTGAGGAAGGCAAAAAGGTTTCGTGGAATGGCCCCTTTGCTTTTGTTGCTGGAAAAAAGCTTGAACTTATCTCCTAAAAATCTCACGGAATGTAGCCGAACGTAACTTTTGAGTTATCTAAGCAATCTCCAATTGAAGAATAACTAACGTTATTTCCGAGACTTTTCTTTTTCCCTATTGACTGTTACGACTATATTTTATATGTAATTTGTCCCTAAATAAGTAATTGTACTACTGGCTAAGGTTCATGTTAGCTTTATCCTCCTCTTTGCCGTTACTCGTTTACAGCGGTAAGTTCAAGAAGTGAGCATTGTTAATTTTGTTCTACTTGCATTCAACTTTATTGTATTTTTTTTTTTTTTTAATCTCTGTTTCTAGTTATTCTTTTTTATATATGAAAATGCAAAACTTTGAGTTTAACTCTTTGAGTATTATTTCGTTAAATACCCGTGGCTTGAGAGATCTTACTAAAAGAAAAGCTTTATTTTTATATTGTAGGAAAATGAATGCTGACTTAATACTTCTACAAGAAACCCATTCTTGTGAGAATGATGTACGTTTTTGGAAATCACAGTGGGGTGATAAGGCCTATTTTAGTCATGGGTCTAATCATTCAGCGGGTGTTATCACTCTCATTAATAAATTTAAAGGAGATATTGTTGAATCTCTGGCCTCTACAGAGGGTAGATGGGTTATTCTTGTCACTAAACTTGATAACGCAGTCTTTATAATAGTTAATATATATGGCCACAATTTAACTTCTGTCAACAAAGCTCTTATTTCACTATTACAGATAAAAATTGAAGCTTTAAAGAATAAATATCAACAGGCCTTTGTTATATTTGCTGGAGACTTTAATGAGGTTTTAGATAATTCATCTGACCGATATCCCCCCAAAATGAGTCACAGTAATGACATTATTTATACTTTGTGTGATTATCTTCAAATAACAGATGCTTGGCGACATTTTCATCCTGATGTGAAGGAATATACTTGGAGTAATAATCTACAAACTTATAAATCTAGAATAGATTTTTTCCTTATTTCTCAACAGTTGTTACAATTTGTATTTGATGTAAGTCACCAGTATGCTCCTTTTTCTGATCATTTAGTAATTAGACTAGTTTTGCAAACGAATCGTAAGGAGAATACCTTACGTGGTTACTGGAAATTGAATAATAATTTGTTAAACGATAGAATTTTTAATAATCAGATTAAATATTTAGCTATTGAAATATTTTCAAAAAGTGTAAGTAAGTCACATGCTGCTAGTTGGGACTATTTTAAATTTAAAGCTAGAGCCCTAGCTATAAACCGATCTAAAGCCTTAAGAGTGGTTAATGCCAGTAAAGAAGCTAATTTATTAAGTAATATAAATGCCTTGATTAGAAAAGAAAATCTCACTGTTCAAGAAATTACTCAGTTAAAATCCTGTCAATTAGAATTAGACCAGTTGTATATAGAAATTGTTAAAGGTGCTTTCGTTAGATCCAGAGCAAAGTGGATTGAGCAGGGAGAGAAAAATACAAGTTTCTTTTTCTCACTTGAGAAAAGAAATTTTAAAAGAAAGAGTATTTCTGCTCTACAAATAAATAATTCCTTATCTAAAAATCCTGAAGAAATTGGAAATTTTATTTCAAAATTTTATAGAAACCTATATTCACTTGACTCTCAGGCAAGCCAAAATAGATCTTACATACAACAAATAGAAAACTACATACCTCAGATAAGCAATGAGTTTAAAATATTATGTGAAGCTCCACTTTCATTAAATGAAATTAGGGATGCAATGAAATTAATGAAAAAAGGGAAGTCGCCTGGCTCTGATGGCCTAACATTAGAATTTTTTATACATTTTTGGGAATTTTTGGAGCAACCCTTTCTTTTAATGCTTCAAGAGTGTGTAGAAAATGGATCAATGACCCCCACTATGAAACAAGGCGTGATATCTCTCATTCCCAAACCAGACAAAGACCCAACTATTATTGACAATTGGCGTCCTATTACTCTTCTAAATTTTGATTATAAATTACTTGCTTCCATATTTGCCAAAAGATTAAAACAACATTTACATTATATTATAAATGAAACACAGACTGGATTTATAAAAGGACGTCATATTAGTTGTAATACTCGATTGGTGCTGGATCTAATTGATTATAAAAATGAAATTGATTCTGATGCTATTATCTTATTTCTCGATTTTTACAAGGCTTTCGACACCGTAAAGCACGAATTCCTTATAGACTCTTTGAAAGCCTTCGGATTCCCCTTAAAATTTCTTAATATGGTACAAATGTTGTACAAAGATATTAATAGCTGTGTAATTTTAAATTCATGTACTTCACCAAGATTTCCTGTGCTCCGTGGTATACGACAGGGCTGTCCCTTGAGCCCATTCTTATTTTTATTTGTTGTAGAAATTCTATCTATAGATATTCTACACAATAATAATTTGGTTGGTATTAATATCTTTAACAGAGAGATTCGCATATCACAATTAGCAGATGACACTACACTATTTTTAAAGGATAAACATCAAGTGTCTCCAGTTTTAACCATTATTAATGCATTCTCTGATGCTTCTGGACTCAAGCTAAACTTATTAAAGTGTGAAATTATTTGCTTGTACGACACCTTAGATGCAAAAATTGAAAATATACCAATCAAAAATGAAGTAAAATACTTAGGAATTAATATAACAAAAAATCTAATTAGCAGACAGTTTCTGAATTTTTCAACAAGATTATCTAAAGTAAAATATATTTTTAACAGTTGGCTCCAAAGAGATTTATCAATTCTAGGCAGAGTCTTCTTAACCAAAACAGATGGATTATCTAGATTTGTGTACCCCGCATTATCTTTAGCAGTAGATAATCACACCTCTAAAAAAATTGATAAAGTTTTTCTTGACTTTATTTGGAATAATAAACCTCACAAATTGAAGAAACATGTGTTATCAAATAAAAGGAGTGAGGGGGGGCTTGAAGTCCTAAATTTTGATGACACCAATAATACATTTAAAATCAATTGGCTAAAGAGATGTTTGCTTAGCTCAGACTCTATGTGGTATTTTATTCCTAATAATATATTTAAAAAGATTGGTGGCCTTTCTTTTTTAATGAAATGCAATTACTCTGTTGGTAAATTGCCTATTAAATTAGCTAAATTCCATCAACAAGCTCTATTAGCCTGGAAACTGACTTACAGCCACAATTTCTCACCCCACAAGACCATTTTATGGAATAATGTAGACATTAAGATAAATAATAAATCTTTTTTCTGGGATAAATGGTTTAACAAAAACATTATTTTTGTTTCTGATCTTTTTGATTGTAACGGGGATCTTTTAACTTATGAGAGTTTTATAAACATTAATCAATTCCCTGTTCGATACATGGAATTTAAGTCAATTATAAAGGCTATACCTAGTGGATTACTATGTTTGATGAAAGCAGCTCTTAGTTATGAGACAAGTTCCAAACAATTATCACAGTTATACCTAGGAGGAAAATCTATTCTTACTAAAGAATGCAATAATAAGTTCATACGTCAAGTGTCCCAGTCACATAATGCAATTACTCCTAGAGGAAAGTTTTTTTGGGGTTCCATAATTGTTAATATTAAATGGAGAAAAACATGGTTATTACCATATAAATTCTGTATTCCTAATAAAATGAAAGAGGTGCACTTTAAAATTCTGCATAATATTTACCCATGTAATGCACTTTTATCCAAATTTTGTGATGTTACTGATAGTTGCACATTTTGTAAGAATGAGCGTGAAGACATTTGTCATTTATTTTTTTCTTGTAACGTGTCATCACTGTTTTGGAATGATTTAAGTTCATATTGTTTTTCCAAGGTTAATATGAGTGGTAATTTACACCTTAAGGATGTTATTTGTTATTTTGAAAACCAAAACAAGTCGTTAGAAGCCACTGTGAACTTTTTTATACTTGTTGGGAAATTTTACTTTCACAAACAGAGGTTCCTTAAAAAAAGTCCAATCTTTATAGACTTCCTATGTGAAATAGAACACTTAATTAAATCGCTTAGATTAATTGAAAATAAGAAATGTGCTTCTCTCTTGAGCAAATATGATGAGATCTTTCTTGCTACTTGAATAGTTATTTTCTTTTATTGCACTGTCTTTTAAATTTTTATTGTATTTATTTAATTTTATTTGTTTATTTTATGTATTGTATTTTGGTTTGTTCTTTATCTTGTGCATCTAATGTGATTATTGTGTAAAAGAACTGTTATCTTTTACTGTATTTTAAGTTATATTATACAGTTTCTTGAAGTTAATAAAAAAAAAAAAAAAAAAAAAAAAAGCCACAAGTAGGCGCGGCCAACCGTCGCCATTTTGTTCGCGCGTCATCGCAACCACGGCGGGATACCAAACAAGGGCAAAGAGGCGGAGAGTGAGCGGAGCTCCAGACACCTGCTGGCACTTTGCTTAGACCTGGCAGACAGACTTTAACTTTGGGAGAAACGCTTGATACTTTATTACCTGCGACTCGTTTGTGTTCTGACCACATGTGCTTGGCTGTACACTATATCAATAAAGTGATTAGACTTTCAAAAACACTGTTGTAATACATTGAGCCACTAAACATTGTTCTTATGACGTTTTTCTACAGGAGGTAAACGCGAATTACTTCCAAACACTTCAGATCTGTGTGTGTGTGTTAGTAAATGCAAGACTATTGATAAAATCCAGCATAACACTGTATGACAACGCTTCAGATGACTGTTCTAGAGCCTACAGCTAATCAATCTGTCACATTCTGAAGTGCTTTACGGGTCTAAAGAAAAATATTAATGATAAATGATCTTAAATAAAACAAATACATTTATAGAGATGGTATACAAGTATATAACTTTACTCACATGGGAAACGGAGGCCACGTGAACGGTTTGTGAGCACAATTAAATGCACACAGCATCTCATATCATCTGATAATTGTAAGAAATAAGTCCAAAAGGCAGCTGATTGTGTAAAGCCAGATAAAACAACACAAAAATACGACGAATATGCCGAGATCAGTGGCTAATCTGCCGGATTCAGCTGAGGTGAAGTTGATAGTGAGAAAACGGTGGGAAATTTGTCAGTTTTGGGTGAACTATCCATTTACTGAAGTAAAATGTATTTTAATTTCCAGTAGGGGGAGCTCTGATCCTTATAAATGAAAGTTGTTCAGGAGTACTTGGCATCATGTTCGGTACAGTATAGAAAAAAAGCTTATGCTGGTGCTTTTGTGCCTCCAAGGCCTTTATTTAATAAAAAAAAAGTTCAAACATGCAAAGTTAGAGTTAAATTAGACTTTTGTACATAGTTACATTTAATTTTGTGATTTCAGTAATTTGTAGAAATGGATGTTTTTTTTTTCAGTTTACATTTCAGTTTTTCCTCCAGTTGGTACTTTAGAGATTGAAAAGGGATTGGCTAGACAACAGGGTCTCACAAATAGTTCATTGGGGAAATCCATAAGCCTAATGTTCTATACAACTGACATTCATTCATTCGTTTTCTTTTTGGCTTTGTCCCTTTATTCATCAGGGCTCGCCGCAGCGGCATGAACCACCAACTTATCCAGCATATGTTTTACACAGCGGATGCCCTTCAAGCTGCAACCCAATACTGGGAAACACCTATACACTACGGCCAATTTAGATTACCCAATTCACCTGTACCACATGTCTTTGGACTGTGGGGGAAACCGGAGCACTTGGAGGAAACCCAGCTAGGGCTTGAACCAGCGACCTTCTTGCTGTAAAGCAACAGTGCTAACCACTAAGCCACCATGCCTAAAACAATTGACAAGTTTATTTTAAAAAAATATATATTTTATATTGAGAGGTTTCAACTCAGAGTCAAAAATATATATTTTTCTTGTTTTGTATTGACATCTAGTGTACAATATCATCATGAAATAATGATTATAAAAAGGGTAATGACACAAATAATAACCAATAATGATGCACGTATGAATGCAAATTAATGCTATTGGTCAGATAATGTCATCAAATGAGTGGCATGTTTGCTACATTTTTGTGCATGTCTATGTCACAGATGCCTATAAATCAGCAGTTGGGTCTAAATATAGTGACACAGAGACAACCTGCTAATGCCTACAGACACACTTACTCTGCCAAACTGGGGCACTGAAATTCATCAGCTTTCAAATCAGATGGGTGAGGTTTTTTAGGGCATGACGGCTTTTTTAAGGTGCTCACTGACATTTCAGGTCACAGTGGCTGTCCAGTGTTAACTTGATTAACAGTGACCTTGTCGTGCAGTAAATCTTCATTTAAAACTTTTATAAGAATTAAAAAAATACTAAAACAATATATGAATATGAGTAAAAAAAGTTAAAGCACACCAGTATAAATTATCTAGCGTCCTGCCCAAAGATTTAAATTCAGTATTTGCATGTGGTGAATTTTGAGTTGAACATTTGAATGGGACATTTGAATCTTTTAAAGACAATAGTTTTTTCCTCAGTCTTTTTGAGAGATAAACAAATTAGTCAAATAAAACTTGGACCTTCTCTTGTGTATTCCAGGATTTCACTATTTATTTGTGACACGTGTTGTACGAGTCTGACTGTGTAAAGGTTACTACAGGTTGCTTGGGGCTTGCCTAATAAGGAGTGATTTGTTGTTCCTGACTAATCTATGGACTTTCAGATTGAGCAACATTTCTGGAGACTGACAAAGGCTAGGATTTGCCTGCCAGTTCGTTGTGGAGAGAAGAAGAATACAGAATACACTGTATAGGAGAAGAAAGGACACATAAGAGAGGACACTGGAAGTGGAGGAGAGATGCTGAGGGGAGAGAGAGGAAGCACATAGACTGAGACTGAGCGAGGAGATGCACTAAAGTGGAGAACACTGAAACATTATGGATGTCAGATGCAGGGCTTGTGTTGTTGTCATCTTCGTCCTCCTGTTGCTTGGCTCGTTGTGCTTACGTAAGTATTTTTGTTCACATATTATTATGTTCCATAGTTAACTGACTTGACAGTGTTTATGAATCATTGCTAACGTTCATGAAATTAAAATAAAACTTGTTCACAGAAGCTACAAAATATTTTAAAAAAGTAAATTATAAAAATCAAAAGTTGTATTTGTTATTGTAGAAATTGGCATTAATTAAGACTTTAAAAGTATTTTTTATGAAGTGTACATAACGAATATTAACATATATAGCATTAACATTAATATATATACAGTATTGTACAGAATTCATTTAATTAATCAAAAATCCCTACTTATATTTTTAAGGTTGCAGGGAGTTCACCCAAAAATTAAAATTTACTATAGTAATCGTGTCGTTTCAAACCTGGAAGACTTTCTTTCAAGTTATTTTTGAAGATGTTGGTAGCCAAATTGTTTTTGGGGCTGCAATCCCATTCTGCAAATTTTTCTAAATATCAAGTTAAAACATTAGTTTAAATTCCTATAACTAACGCACAGAAGATATAACTCTTTTCACAGTAACTTGCTGTAATCATGCTACCTGCCTTAATTTCGCAATAAAATTATGAAAACAACATATTACTGTGAATTTTATAGTTAAATCCTGTAAAAACGTGATATTAATGATATTAACGTGAAATTCTGATCCTAACCCTCATTTTTTTACAGTGTATTCATTAGAAAATATTCAAAAATAAATGATAAAAATCAAAAGCTGTATTTGTTGTTGTTGAAAGTGTCATTTATAAAGACTTTAAAAGTATGTTTCATGACAACTAGTGTAGATGATGAATAATTACAAATATAGTCTTACTGTATTTATTCTTTATACAGAATTTTACAAAAATTCTATTTTTTTTTTAGCAATTTTGATCTTGGTAGTCAATTTCTATCTAAAGGGGCAAAGTAAACATTAAAAAAATGTACCGTCTGTGCCAATAGCCGGTGAGTGTGTTGACACATAACACACTAAAGTGCTGGTGGTGTCCCAAGTTTGATACCTGGTTTGAGCTCCATTATCAATCCTTCCTCTCTCTTACTGCTCCCCATGATTTTCTGTCAATTAATCTCTACTGTCCTTTTCATTTAATGTTAAAAATAATGTGCAGCCATTACCTAATGGTTAGAAAGTTAGACTTGGGGTGCAAAGGTTGCAAGTTTGAGTCTCAGTACCAGCAGGGATTGTTGGTGGGGTGAATATTCAACTTAATATCATGGCTAAGGTGATTCTCTTGAGCAAGGCCTCGAATCTCCAACTGCTCCCTGGGCATGTGTGTTCACTGGTGCAGCCATTTTGGATAAAAGCATTTGCTAAATGCGTAAATGTAAAAAACCTTTGCTTTCTTACTGGTTTTGGCCAACAGACTTTTATTTACCTGAGATAGTCTACAGCAGTGTTTGTGTATTGATTTGGTCCCATACTGTTCATGAAAGATTGTGTTCTTTTTCCTGTGTTTCTCGCCATGCTGTATTTGTATTTTGGACTGTAGCTGTTTTTGATTGTTTGCTGCCTCCCCTGACCTCTCATCTGTTTTGTGGATAACTCTTGTGGGTTACCTCTGTTGCTATTGTTTGCTCCTGCTATTGTTTTGAC
This sequence comes from Danio aesculapii, assembly GCF_903798145.1. Lineage (NCBI taxonomy): Eukaryota > Metazoa > Chordata > Actinopteri > Cypriniformes > Danionidae > Danio > Danio aesculapii. The sequence continues at coordinate 45,762,425 of NC_079439.1, read as the reverse complement.
CCTTGCCTGTTTGACATTTCCTAATAAACACTGCATTTGGATCCTCCGCTCTTGTTGTTATGTCCCATTTCATAATAGAGGAGAGGCATAATCTGTTTGGGGTGCGTTTTTTGGTACTACACCAATTTCTCTTTCTGCAAGTTAATCCATAATAATTTTTGTTTAAATGGTAACTCTCTTTGTTCTAATTTCTAATTTCTTTGTTCTTTTGTTCTTGGTTACCTTTGTTTTAGTTGTTCGTATAATGCCTAGCACACTAAAAATAGGGCTGAAGGATTGTCCCATGAAAAATGGCATGTCTCCCTGTTAGAGGGGCTAAACTGAGCTATTTAAAATTTCTATTGGACTAAATCCCCACCTCTAGTCCAGAGATTTTGTATCACTGCTTTGAAAACCAGCGAGCCAAACAGCATACAGTAGTAAACCTTTGAAGTGGATCAAAACCTTTCATCAAAGTTGTCTTAAAACTATTCAACAACTATTCTCGTCTTAGGAGAATTTTGAAAAACATTTTTGATCAGCTTCAAATGTTGACTACTGTATACTTGAAAGTGAAAGTGTCATGCAAAGAGGCATTTCTAGCATCATGATGATAATTGTCCAGCCAATCAAGAACCTCCTCCTTATGTGGGCCCTCAGGCTTCCCATGCAGGGCTCACTGCAGCCTCACCTTGTTCTTATGTTAATCCAGCCCTGTGCATTTGACTCACTAGTTTGATAATCTAGTTCAAGCCAAGATTATTTAAATATTTTCCACGAAATGTAAATGATTTCACTAGAAGAAACAACAAGAGGAAAAGATAACAGCTAAGAATAAGTTTTATTTATAAATATTTTCAATGAACAATTTTGGTTTATCCGATGCATGGAAATGTTTAGAGAGCTCATAGATGCATTTATGTGCATGGGACAGTTGAAACCAAGCTTTCTTTCTTTGTGAAAATGTGATTTTTAAATACGCATTTGGCTATTTTTCCTTTTCTCATCCTCTTTAAACGTTTCCCATAACTCATCCTCTACCTCTTTCATTGTAGATCGTATTCTAGAACACCATTCTGAAGTTTACAGTGTGAAAATCAAGGTAAGAGTAATGAAGTACATAGATAACACAATATACAGTGGCGTGAAAAAGTATTTGCTCCCTTACTGTTTCTTCATTTTTTTTACCATGTTTGTTACACTTGTTAAAACTTTAATGTATAGGTTTTTATTATTAAAGGAAAACAAAATCCAAAACTACATAGCCCTGTGTGAAAAAAAGTATTAAGGGGCAAACAATTTTTTCACACTACTTCATGTTAGTAGGCTGTTTTTCATTGTAGAGCTTCAGTCTGTGTGTGCCTCATTGCACACCCCTACTCACCCCAGATACAGAATGTCCTCCTTACCTCACTTTTTCATCTCTTGTCTTTTTCTCAGGTCGTGTCTTTGGTAATAGACAACACTTCAGATTCTCCCCTGAGCGTTTGTCCTGATCAGAGTTTTCAGATTGCTTATTTGCTGGCTCACCTGCAGGCAGCGCCACTCGCTGCCAATGATGTTCTGCTGAAGCCATACTTGGCAAGCTGGGATGAGCTTATCAAGTAAGCTAATGTGTATTATGCTTTACTAGTGGCTACATACAACCCCTACTCAAAGTAATTACAAAAATGACAACCTCGAATCAGAAAAAGTTGAGAGAGTAGATAGAAAACGTAAATATAAAAAAATAAAGAACTGATTTCTAAATTTACTTTGACTTGTATTTCATTGCAGACAATACAAAAAAACATTGTTTAATGTGTTCCTCATGTTTTTATTTTTATAAACACATACTCTAATTTTAGTTCTTGCAACACAATTAAAAAAAGTTGGAACAGTAAAGCATTTACCACTTTGAAATGTTGCCATTCCTTTTCACACCGCGTCCCTGGAAAATAAGGCAGCATAGTGTGCTGTAAAATCTCCATATACTTTTCTGCATTAATGGTGCCATCACAGAAATGCATGTTACCTTTGCCAAGGGCATTAAAACAACCCAATACCATGACAGACCCTGGCTTTTGGACTTGCTGCTGATAAAAATCTGGATGATCCTTTTCTTCTTTGGTCTGGAGGACACACCGTTCATTTCTCCCAAAAAATACCTGAAATACCGATTCATTTGACCACAGTACATGATTCCACTGTGTAATGGTCTATCCCAGATGCCTTAGAGCCCAGAGAAATCGACAGTGATTCTGGACACTGTTAACATAGGGCTTTCTTTTGGCGCAGTACAGTTTTAACTGGCATTTGTGGATGTAACTGCATATTGTGGTTCTTGACAAAGGTTTGCCAAAGTAGTTCTGGGCCCATGTGGGGATATCACACATAGATGAATGACAATTCTTGATGCAGTGCTGCCTAAGGTATTGGAGATCACAGTTGTTCTGCTTAGGCTTGCACCCTTGACATTTACACACTGAAATTCCTCCAGATTTCTTGAATCTTTTAATTATATTATGCACTGTTGAATGTGAAATATCCAAATGTCTTTCTTTGAGGAACATTGTTTTTAATAATTTTCTTACATATTTGTTGGCAAACTGGCGATCCTCTGCCCATCTTTGCTCCTAAAGGACTAGACCTTTCTTGGATGCTGCTTTTGTACCAAATACTAATTACAATCACCTGTTGACATCACCTGTTTCAAATCACATCATTAGTTAACCAATTTACCTGATTATTAGCCCTAAATTGCTCCTGTGCCAACTTTTTATGGAATGTGTTGCAGGTCTGAATGACAGAAAAGGATGAATATTTACAAATTAAATGAAGTTGAAATGAAGTTGACAAATTATGTGTTCATATTGTCTGCAATAAAACACACGTCAAAGTAAATTTGTAAATCACTACTTTGTTTTAATTGCGTTTTCCATACTGTCCCAACCTTTTCTGATTTGCGGTTTTATTTGTTTGTTTGTTTGTTTGTATTTATGTATGTTTTGTGTGTGTGTGTGAGGATGTATTGTATTTTATTTTGGGGGCATTGTTTTTCTTATCTTCTATATGTTCTGAAAGTAAAATCATGTCTAATGTATGTCATTTGTTTGTGCTTTTAAGGTTTTTAGAAGCCTTGGGGCCAATAGTGGGTATCATTTCACAAGAAATTGAGTCAAAAACCACCATAATCCGTGACCTGGCACAAAAAGCGGAAGAGGCAGAGAGGAAAATTAATGAAAGAAAATGGACCACTAAGGAATTAGCTCAGAGAAAATCCTCAAACTACAGTAAAATGGACCAGACTCTGTCCTCGGGTTACACTTCCGTTCGGTCTATGATTAAATTGGAGCTGGAGAATGGATTGGTGGATTTCCAGACGCAGACGGACTCTGGCTGCAGGACACTGCTGCGTCTGCACCGTGCTCTGCTCTGGCTGCAGAACTTCCTGCATGAACTGGGGAAAGATGCGGCTAAAGGAGAGCGTCTACGAAGACCTTCTGACCTCTGCAAGGAGACTTACCAGCGTACACTGGCCCGCCATCACTCCTGGTGGGCCAGGAAAGCTGCAGAGCTGGCCTTTCTCGCTATGCCTGAGCGATCTTATTTCTACAAGTTGGTTTGTGTGAAAACCCAGGCAGAGGCGTCTGTGGTGCTGAACAGGGTTGTGAAAGCAATAGAGAAAGTGTATAAGAGAAATGAAGTAGCTCTACAGGAACATGGGATGCTGGATCTGCCCTGAGTATGAACTGAGAAATAAGACCAAAACCAGCTTAAAGAAATGCCATCTAAAATACAAGATATGAACTTTGCCTTATGTTGTCCATCTTATTGATATGCTTGCAGAAAGGTCAAGAATTACTATCCACCAAATTAATCACAACTGGAATTATTGGACTTTTTTTTTTCTTTATATGCAAATTAAAGGTTATATTGTCACTGATGGTTCTATGAGGAACCTTAGACATCCCTGGAACCTTTTTATTCCACAAAATGTTTTTTATTATTGAAAAATATTCTTAAAATTATTAAAATTCTCTTCACATTTCAATAAAATGGTTCTTTTAAGAACTGCTGACTTAAAGCTCCCACTTCTTAAAGATTAGTTCACTCAAAAATAAAAATTCTGTCATTAATTACTCACCCTCATGTGGTTCCAATCTCCTGAGACCTTCGTTGATGAAATTCAAGAGCTCTTTCATCCTCCATAGACAGCAATGGTCCTGAGATTTTCAAAGTCCAGAAATGAAATCGAAAACATTCTCCAAACATTCCATGCGGCTTGGTTCAACTGTAATCAAGCAATAAATATGTCAATATGACTCTGTTGATCTGTATCTTCTCTCATGCGTCAGATCAGGGTGTGTGTTTACTGCAAGAAGTGCAACGTGTAGCCATTAGCGCCAGCACCGCAACATGCAAGTGTCATAATTGTAAATGCGCACTCTGATCTGATACTGAAGACACTGGTGAATAAAGTTGTTTTTACAGTTTTTTTGGCACACAAAATATTCAGGGAGCTTCGTATGTTTACAGTTGAATCACTAAAGCCACCTTTCTCTTTAGTTTAGGACGAGAGAACTCTGATTTCATTTAAAATATCTTTATTTTTTGGAACAAGATCAGGGTGAATAATTAATAACAGAATTTTTATTTTTGGGTGAACTAATCCTTTAGTTCTTCAGTGGCATCACAAAAAAACCTTGCTTTTGGAAACCTTAAAAAGGGTGTTAGTTGATACTTCTTGGGAAAAGTCTTGGATTGATTCTTGTGAAGATATTAGAATATTCATTAGGTTTACCACTGATAGTCTTGATCTGTTGTGCAAGACATGGCAGTGCAGGCTCAGCAAAGCTTGCAGACTTGTTATGTAAGACTAAGTATCAGCATGAAAGTTTTACAATGCACATGCTTTCCTATAGCATGCAGTTTTATAACTGTTACCTATCTAATGATTGTTCTGCCAATATTTAACTTTCTCATGCATGTCCATCTATTCTGGCATGATGACATGACAAACTAGATTGCAATTTTTATTTTTGGAGTGGTCCATTTACAGAAACCACTCAAGTTTTTCACATGTGAGTTTGCACTTAAAAGAAATTACGTTTGTTGTTTGTTCAAACTACTTATTTAAAATAAGCTGAAACAACACAATTCTTGAGGTTTCTTTTGGAACAACTTCATTGTTTTATGTTTAATCCACATTCAATTTGTACAAAAAAAAGTACAACTTACTGTCATTCCTTCATGTTGTCCCAACACAAAACGATAGTGGAACATTTTTATAGTGCATATGAAAAGCACTTAAAGGGAGCTATTAAGGAGAAATGCTTTACATAATGATGATAAACATTTACATTTCTTAATTTAGCAGACACTTTTATGCAAAGTGACTTACAAAGTAAGATAAAAGAAACACTTCAAATCATTTCAGCGAGAGCAGCAATATACAGATGAAATGACAATCCTAAAATAAAGGTTGACATATAGCATGACATCAAGTGTGACATTTATCCCCACAGCATGTCAGATGTGAAATGTGCATATTATTCCAGGAAACCAAAGTTCATGCAAATATAATCATTCTGTCCTCATTGCAATGAAAGTGACTGAGATTCTTTCCTTTAAACTTAAAACAATAACAATATTATTATTGTGAAGTTGTAAACAATAACAATATTATTGTAATGCATTTCACAAGAAAATAAAATGTCATGTTTAAATGTTATCTTTAACACTGAAATACAAATTCAATTAAGTTTAATCAAATGTACATCAATTAAACAGCCTTGAACTTAAAGTAAAATAAAATAAAGTTAGAACCTGATTAACTTATTAAAATAAGTTAAAGCAACATAAAAACATGTTTGAAGTCAGAATTATTAGCCCCCCCACGTTTATTTTTTCTTCCAATTTCTGTTTAACGGAGAGATTTTTTCAACACATTTCTGAACATGATAGTTTTAATAACTCTTCTCTAATAACTGATTTATTTTATCTTTGCCATGATGACAGTAAATAATATTTGACTAGATATTTTTCAAGACACTTCTATACAGCTTAAAGTGACATTTAAAGGCTTAACTAGGTTAATTAGGTTAACTAGGCAGGTTAGGATAATTAGGCAAGTTATTGTATAACGATTGTTTGTTCTGTAGACTATCGATAAAAAATATAGCTTAAAGGGGCTAATAATTTTGACCTTAAAATGTTTTTTAAAAAATTTAAAAACTGCTTTTATTCTAGCCAAAATAAAACAAATATGACTTTCTCCAGAAGAAAAAATATGATCAGACATACTGTGAAAATTTCCTTGCTCTGTTAAACATCATTTGGGAAATATTTAAAAAAGAAAAAAAAATTAAAAGGGGGGCTTATAATTCTGACTTCAACTGTACGTCGCTCATACACTCTCAGAAATAAAGGTACAAAATCTGTCACCTTTACAAAATGTACACTTTTGGACTGCACAGGTGGACATTAGTATGTTTAGGGTACACTTTTGTCCCTTTAAGGTACTTTTAAGGTATTAATATGTACATTTAGAACCTATTAGGAATAAAAATGTATCTTTTGATATGGTACCGCCCCAGTGACAGATGTTGTAACTTTATTTCTGAGAGTGTCATATTTACAGTGCATTTGTTTCAAATTGTTTATAAAACTATCTCTGAGTGGAAATTGTATCTCTGTATTTGTTATTCAGTAATCGCTGCTGTTGCTGATCATTTATTAGAGCAACATTATACATGTGTCCATTCACATTCTCAAATAGAAATAATAGAAATAGAAATAATTATATATATATATATATATATATATATATATATATATATATATATATATATATATATATATATATATATATATATATATATATATATATATATATATATATATATATATATATATATATATAATAAGATAAGATAAGAGTTATTAATAATTTTAGTTTCACAAAATCTTTCCCAAAGGTCTGTTGGGGTTTGTGTGTATATTTAAGATATAGTTTAAAATAATAGATTCTCAATCTCAAAATTAATTCACAAGCAAACATGTTAAATTGGATGAAGCAGGAGACACTGCACTTTTTATTCATTTTATTAAGTTTGTTATTTCAATACATTAAAGTAAGCTTGTGAACATATACAGTGTAAGGTGTTTATGTAATTAACTAGTCAATATAATTTCAGGCTCTCATCAGCGCTGTGTGAAAACTGAGCCATACCGAATGAACTGCATTTCTTCTTACAGATCGCTACGACCGGTATTGCTAATGTTACATCTGTATGTTCATGAAACATAAAAGTTGCATACATTTTGGTATTCAAAAAGGCTACAGTGAGATCCAGACTATTAAAGTGAACATGAATTATTACATTCTTGGGCTGATTAAGTCTTGTGACCTCCTTACGTTTAACATAAGCACTGCAAAGCTTAATATCCGTCATACATTCCCAGCTGTTACATGCTTTTTTCATAAATGATCAACGAAATAAAAACATTGGTTATTTGAAAATATAGTACTAAAATATAGTGTATTGCGTTTTAAAACATATAGTCATTCCAGTCTATAGATATATTCCAATATATATACTAATAGGCCATCAATATTCTTCATCATAAGCCATTCTCATCTTTTTATACACGAAACTGACACAAAATATAAATATATTGCTTTTCAGAAGAATATTTTACATTACATTAAATGAGTTGTTCTTCTGTATGAACAGATGATAGTGAGAGAGAGGCACAGCACAACATTTCCACTAGGGGCGCAGTTTTCAAAATGTTATATCAGAGCCTGCATGCAGCAAAGTCTGCACCATAATATTGTTTTCCTCGGCTGTTTGTGCGTACTGCAAATAGTGTGCGGATGGATAGGATGGTGTTTATTCTCTCCAGAGTGAACTATTATACAGGGGGAAGCCACGATATGCGATCTTAGTCCTGAGAGAAATGAATATTTAATTTTGTTGATTTGAAGCTTTCTCTCCCGGGTCAGATAACAGCCTCACCGTGCGCGCGCATAAAATATGCAATAACAAACACCGGAGGTCAAAACAGAGACGCACATGTGAAAGTGAACAAACGAGTCGCTCAACTGAAAATAAAGGAGTTGACAGTTTATATATTGTTAACTGGTTAACAATTGAACAAATCTGGAATATTCTTCAGTAATTAAAGTTAGATCTTTAGATAGTTAGCCAGCTAACAAGTAAGCAAACGTTTAAATGAGTTGACTTTAGGTTATAAGTTGTCACAAAACTTAATATTCCTCAGTTACATTTTCAAAAGTGGACATTTTATCTCACCGTCAGCTAGCTAGCATGTGATACAACTTGGCAAATGGCTTTGCTAGCATGTATGCTTTGTTAATAATAGTAGAAAGGATTACGGAACGTATAAGGGTTTTGTTATGAACTTTATGAAAATTAACCATGGTTTTATTTAAATTAAAAAACTTTTTTTTTTTTTTTGTAGTGAAACTGTGGTCAGTATAAATTAACCATGATTTTGCCATAACCAAATATTAGAGAAAAGAAAACAGATCTAGTACACTAAATAAATTTACTTAGAGATTTGCCTTGTTTCCAGGCAAAATATCTAGAAAATTATATACCTTATACCACAAGCATATTAGTTAGCTTGTTTTAAGGGGGGAAAAACATTTAAATTGTGCTTTCCCCCTGAAAATACCACAATATCTTTTTATTTTTCTAGAAATGCTTCTTGGTTTAAGAATATAAATCACGACATTTCCAGATATTTCAACCAGAAACAAGACAAAACCTCTTAGGTAAGTAAATATATACTTTTGCAGTGTAATCAGCACAGTAAAAACTACAGTAATAAAACCAATTGCTATTATTGTTAAAGGAAAATACCATTAGAAACATTACTAACCATCAAATTAATCAACTAAATGAGCACATTTTAATGGTTTCTAGTCTGTTTTTGGACATTAGAGATAAGTGGATTTTAACATGCCACTAATAAAAGGCAACACATTTAGAGTAGGGACCCATATGGACCATAACAGTTCCCATTAGAACCAAAACAAACCATTATAAATTCTACAAGGATTTCTATTGTGTTTTTAATGACAGACAGACAGACAGACAGACAGACAGACAGAGAGACAGACAGACAGACAGACAGATAGATAGATAGATAGATAGATAGATAGATAGATAGATAGATAGATAGATAGATAGATAGATAGATAGATAGATAGATAGATGCTTTTGTGGAAATGTTGGTGTGCAGCACCATACCTATTTAGGATTATCCGGTGAGATTAAAGGATTAGCGCATTAGAGGAAGTATACACACTCAGACGCTTGTCATGACACACACAAGCAGTGTGAAGCAGTTCTCTGTATGACAGAAAACACAAGACACTTCTCTGCATGAAGCATGGGGTGTGTGTAATGGTGTTGAAAACCCAACAACAACAACAACAAAAAGAGAGAGAAATGAGATGTAATAAAATAATCATGAGAAATGAGGTTGGTGACCATGTTTTTTGTTTTTGTTTTATTGACTCATGCAGGGATGGATTCACTTCGAAACATAAATCTGCTGTCCCTGCTTCTAGAGTCTCTCTATCGGATCTGTGTCTATGCTTATGCTCAAAGTCCCTTACAACAAAAGTCAAAAATACTCAGAACGTAAATTGTGCACAAAGTTTAACATAAAAGAGATGAAATCAAAGAAATCACACATGCACATGCAGGAATCCACAAGTAATCACGCTCTCTCTCACGCACACACACATGCACGCACACACCATACTTCTTCTACCTACTGTATTATTCAGATTTCAAACTGAACCCAGACCTGCTGTAATCCTTTCTGTTGGTGCAAATCAATACAAAACCTTACATCCCATCACCATGTGAGACAACCTGGGTTACACATGCAAATAAAAGAAAAAAATTAAGAAACCAAAGAAAGGAAAATACTGCAAAACACCTATTTATACATATAAACAAACAAACAAAAACGCCTCATGAGAAATGAAACGTGACACACTTCAGAGTACAGTCTGAGCCAAACTATTAGGAATGCAGAAATGTTTGTGAATGGGTCAAGTTTTGATGTGTGCTAGAGCTGACATGCGCAGTGTTATCTTTATGTCGGTGTAAACTCTCCTCCTCACAAATCAGACTGATACACATGTGCCAAACGATCCCAGAACTCAAGAGATTCTCCAAACACACACAAGATCATGCCTGCAAAGCACTTGACCTCATTGACGCTTGCTCTGAAATTAATAATTGAACAAAATGAACAGAGATACTGAGTTAAGGAAAGCATGTTTTTTAAAAAGGTACTAGGTAAGGTTGCTTGAACAGAATAATATGTTATATTTTTTAATCAACAGCTCTGCTAGCTGAGCATGCAATTTAAATTTTGGTTCAAAAAATAAATGCTGTACTCTCAACACACACGCACACACACTGATTTAACACGCACAAAAAAATCCTGCTTCCTACTTGCAACCTTACTAGTCTCAAAGTCTAAAAGAAAAAATATTTGAAGTATTATTTTTCGTTCTGTCAGACTTCTAGCTGTTCCTTCCACACATTATTGTACACTAATAGATGGGGAGGACCGGTGTGTGTGCATATGTATGTGTGTGCGTGCAAAAAACAAAAACAAAACAAAACACACTCTTGTCTGTTCAATCTCTGGAGTTGATCCTCAGTGTGAAGGAAACTCGTCCAGCAAACTTGTCTCGTTCACTTCCTTCGGGAATGTTGTTGGAGTTGATTTTGCACTCCACGTTGACGTCCTCATTCCTGGTGATGTTGAGGAACTTAACGGCCACTAGAGGCTGAGAGTAGTTCACCTGCAGAAGAAGAAGAAGAAGAGGAAGATACCAGAGGGAAACTGTGTGAGAACAGTCATTATTGGGTGTTTTATTATCCCTTTATACACTGTAAGAAATGCTGGGCTCCACACAATTCATTCATGTTGTCCCAACACAAATCATTTAAGTTTACTTATTTGGTTTTGACAAATTTAAGTGGATTGAACATAAAATAAGTTGTCCCAAACAAATCTCAAGAATTGTGTTGTTTCAGTTAATTCTAATGAAGAAGCTAGAAGGATTTATCACTCTGAAATACCTGTGTGTGTACATTTATATATTGTAATCAGTGTAGATGAAGTCACCATATATGGTTCAACCAGCCAAAAAGGGCTGTTAAAGCTAGTCTAATAAAAGCTGTCTTGTTTTAAACCCCTGTTTTCTCCTTTTATTGGAGTTGTATTGGGTTGCATTATTTAAATGTTGCATAAAAAACACTGGGTGAAAATTTTAAAGATGCACATAAATTACTTAAAATGTGCACAGACATTTTTTCTTGCACTTTTTTATTTATTAATATTATTTTAGATTGCATAATCAAAAAAGCTTTATAAGATCAAATGATAATTATGTAATTAATAATTTGAATGGAAATTTATAAACAGCACAACATTAAAATAAAAAATCTATTTAATTATTATTTATTTCTTAATTTTTTTAAGTTTTCACTACCATCATTTTACAAGTGAACTATATAACCAAAGTTACCGAAAAAGGTGTAGTCCGAAGCCAGGTTTGTTATGCCTACTCTCTCTATATAATTAAAGTCACTTTCTGTTAAATTTAATTAAATAGAATAAACAAAAGTACATCAAAGGTGTATGTACTGACAAAAATTTTAACGATACATGACTACCGAAATACACAATACAACAAATATTCCAAAATTATGACTACATTGATAGTCATTTAACTATTTATCATATATTTTTTTTAATTTGCAAAGTGAGTTACATCATTTTTAACGCAATTAACACAAATTTAAAATCAGCCAATCACATGGCAGCAACTCAGTGCTTTTAAGCATGTAGACATGGTCAAGACGATCTGCAGCAGTTCAAACCTTAAGACAAAAGGGGGTCCAACCCGGTACTAGAAAGGTGTACCTAATAAAGTGGCCGGTGAGTGTATATTCCATAGATTTACCCCATGTGATGTCTAGTCTTACCTTTGTTTTTGTTTCTTTAAACATACACAGTTAAATTAAACTGAGTTGTTCTTATTTTTAACAGTCTCTGAATACTTTTTGGACTTAAAACGTTGTACATTGTCTGTATAATACACAATGTTTAACCCAAAATTGGGTAACATGAACAAAACCAACTGCTGAGTTTATTTTCAAATTAAAATTATAGGGCCAAATACAATACATTAATAATTTGTTTGTAGGTTCATAATAATCAGTGTTTTTAACAATTGAAACAATAAAACATTTAAGAAATGTATTGATCTCTTTTTCAGTATGAAATGATTATAAATGACCCCATGCCGCACACAATAACAAAAGCAAGACAATACTCTACTTATAAAAAATACTTTACTTTAAAACAGTAAAGAATGACACTATGAGGGGAAAATACAATGCTCATAGAGTATTTTCATTCAGTATATGTTTTATTCTATTTAAAATTGCCATTGATCTGAACATTTATGTTTTTACATGATTAATATGTGTATTCTGCATTGTGGGGTGAAATTCTGAGTTACAGAAAAGAAAGCAATGAATAACATTATTCTATTACCAACAGCAAATGCTGAGTTATTTGAACCTAAAATTGGATGAAATGTGGACAAACCCAACCACTGGGCTACATTTTTAAATAAAATTCATAGCCTAATTTTATTGGGTTTGGGCTTGTTCATATTTTGCCCAATTTTGGGTTGAAATAACCCAGCATTGTTTAAGAGCATAGTGTTAAATTTAGATATTAAGATTGCAAGGTATCTGCTAGCTCACCAACTATCCAGAACTCACTTTGAATAAAAAGTAAAACTCATCAAGTTGTTTTGTTTTTTGTTTTGTTAAATGTGCATCGTACAAGTGTGTGTGTGTGTGTTGTACAGTACCTGCGCTTTCTTGCCATAGTATGGATAGTACATGAGGTTGAAGGTGCCATTAGGGGGATAGTATGCCAGTTCACCAAGTTTATCTGAATCATCAGTCTACAGAAAGAGAAACATCATTAGTTCACCGCAGCGTTTGATCTGATCAATATCACCCTGTTCTAATATCAAAACTGCTATTCACTGCTATTTATATCAAACTGCTACAGTATTACTACAAATATTAAATAAATATTCAGAAACACTACAGTAATTGTCCCTTGAGTTGATCTTATGCTGCAATAATTTAGCATATGATCCATCTATGAATAATCATTTCATGTTCTGCTGCTAAAATATGCAGCTTTTAATTGTATCATGAAGATGTGACCCTGGACAACATAACCAGTTTAAAGCTGCACGGGTATATGTACATTGCATGAGTCAAAATGACAGGACAAAACCATTGGAATATTAAGACCACATCGTGTTTCATGAATTCTGTAATTTTCCTACTGTAGACACAAACAACACAATTCTTGAGGTTTATGGGGAACAACTTTATTGTTTAATGTTCAACCCACTTAAATTTTGTATACACTAATAAGTTAACTTAATTCCTTCATGTTGTCCCAACACAAAATGATCATGTGGAACCTTGCTTTTTTTACAGTGTATATCCATACTCTATCTTTTATTAGTAATGTGCATTGCTACTTCATAGGACAGTTTAATACAGGGGTGGGCAAACTCAGTCCTGGAGGGCCGGTGTCCTGCATAGTTTAGCTCCAACTCTGATTAAACACACCTGAACATGCTAATCAATGTCTCCAGGATCACTAATTATCTATAAGCAGGTGTGTTTGATCAGAGTTGGAGCTAAACTGTGCAGGACACCGGCCCTCCAGGACCGACCCCTGAATTAATAGGTGATTTTCTCAGCATTTAGATTTTTTGAACTCTTAGATTCCAGGTATTCAAAAAGTTTTATCTCTGTCAAATATTATCCTATCCTCACAAACCATACATCAGGGGTTCTCAATCTCGTTGCTGGAGGGCCGGTGTCCTACAGATTTCAGCTCCAACCCCAATCAGACACACCTGGGCTAGCTAATCAAGCTCTTAAGCTGTGGTCACACTGGGCTTTTCCTCCCATAGACTTCCATTTCACGAGTTCACATTTGCAATAGTTTCAGAATAAAGCGTATTTGGCGTGCTGTCCGGGGAGAGGGCTCTGAGCTCGGGGAAGACACCCAAACTCGAGATATTCCTCTTATCAGGAAACAGAGAGGAATAGGGATTCGAGCGAAGTATCTAGCCCGGCCCCAGAACGCTCCCCCCAGGATTGTAATGCTTAAGAGGTGAGGTGACGGGGTGGTGGAGGGATGCTAAAGTCGTAAGATGCTGCAGGTAAGACAGCTTTGGTATATATAGGGGTTTGGTCAAGAACTGATTGGATAATAGAATAATTGTCAATGACGTATTTGATACTGAAACTTCTGCGCGTGCTCCTCCTGAAATTTGTTTATAAAACATCACTTATATGCACGCGAATACAAAAGACCGGAAACGCAAGGTCATGCGTCAAGTTTCGCATGCCGCTGCGGTTCAAAGTTCAAGCTTGGTGAATTCTGACCAGTGAAATCGCATCACTTGACTGCGTGAGACCAATCGAGGATCAAAACACGACCTCTCTGGACAGAAATTAAAACATGGACCAATCGCTCGCTTTTTTAAATGTCTAATTATCTTGTTTAATCCTGCCACTTTTCACAGCGCCGTACGACAGAATTTCGCACACACAAAGCCCAGTGTGACTGCAGCTTTAAGCTGCAGTCACACTGGGCTTTTTCTCCCATAGACTTCCATTCATATGCACGTGAATGCGTCAGACCGGAAACGCAGGGTCATGCGTTAAGTTTCACAGTTAGCTGCAGTGCAAAGTTCGAACTTGGTGAACTCTGACCTGTGAAATCGCATCACTTGACTGCGTGAGACCAATCGAGGATCAAAACACGACCTCTCTGGACAGAAATTCAAAACATGAAGCAATCGCTCGCTTTTTTAAATGTCTAATTATCTTGTTTAATCCCGCCCCTTTTCGCAGCACCATCCAACAGAATTTCGCACACACAAAGCCCGGTGTGACCGCAGCTTTACTAGGGTTTCTAGAAAAATCCTTGCAGGTGTGTTGAGGCAAGTTGGAGCTAAAATTTGCAGCAATGGACAAATGGACACTTATGACTGGTTTTGTGGTCCAGGGGCACAAATCAGCTTGATAAAATGCAGTCTGCGTCACACTACAGAATATCCAAGCTGTTGTATAAAGTATATTGCGAATGTTTTGTATTTGTAGAATGATTATTCTTTATTCTGTCTATATTATTCTTACCCACTCATCTTTCCCAACTTTGTATTTCTGACAAGAATGGAGGGGAGAACAGATGAGACACAAAAAACAAAACAAATGAAACATGAATGGAGATCATGAGCAATGGTGTGTAAAATAATACATTTTCAACAAACACTGAAACAACACTGAAAACAACAATGATATGACACCAACAACAAAAAAGGAAGAATGCAGATGGGGAAATGGTGGGTCAGGGCATGATATGCTCAGAGGAAGATAAAAGCATGCAAGAGTAAACTGCAATCGATCAGAGAACTGGATTGAGAAACTTTTCAGCACGAGCCTGAATGGCATTGATGCTTTAAAACACTGCTTGATATCCAGCCAAAACACACATAAACCAGGGGGATGGTTCATGTCCAGGGGAATACACTACTGAGAAAGCTCCGGGAAACTACTGTATAGTCTGACTTAGGTTATAAGTAATTACTCGTTAGTTTACTAAATTACTAGTTGCTTAGTTAGTAGTTAGTATAATTTAGTATAGATTATTGATCCAGAAGGTTAGTTTTGTATAGGCTTAAGATAGCTCCAGTGTTGTGTTCATAGTACAGTGTAGTATAGATTATTGCTCCAGTAGGTTAGAATAGGTTTAAGATAGCTCTTACGTATAATCCTATGTATGATTATATTCATTTTTGTAGCACCGTGGTCCTGCAAAACATGACATTTTATTACACTGTATGTCCAAACATGTAGCTGAAAGACAATAAAGCTCAACTTCACTTGAATTAAAGAAAAAATAACGTAATAAAGATGAAAGTTTGTTACCTGATAACATTAAGCATTATAGTGGGCTAGAAACAAATCCTATTTAAATTAATTCACAAAAATGTTGGTTCTCTTTTAAAAGTATAAAGTATTAAAAGGTAAAAGTATTAAAAACAACACTTGTCGATTGACTGATGTTATTTGAGTCATTAAAATGTTTGTCACAACTTATTCTCATCTGTTTGCATGTGAATCCGCAGCTCATAGCCAGTCGTGGAAGCTTGTCTGCGAAGCCGGCTGCAGTTCTGATTACCGGCTAATTGAATCCAGCGGTCTTGTTGAATGGCTCATGCAACTTTAACCTGAAATCAATCCCTTTCTGAAAGACTGAAGGATAAGAAGAACGAGAGAGCGGTAGATGACTGAAACCGAGCGCTCTTACCTTCGCACCACACGTGACATAAGGAGGCTGACCGTCCTTAGCAGGCAACAGACCGATCACCTGCAAAAAGAGAAAGAAAAAAGAGCAAGATTGAAAGATTTGAGATTGAAAGGAGAGAGGGAGACAGGCAGACAATAAATAGAGAGAGATAAAAAGGCCAAATTGTTTCTCAATAGAAAGCTAAAGCAACTCTGATGAATTATTTATCATAAAGCAGTCTTTGATTCTGTGATTTCAGGTCAAATGTTAATCAATAAAGTCTTTTTGGCTTCTTTTATGAACTTTGAATGTCTCAGAACATTTGCAGTCAATGGTGGACGAGAGAGCGCTCGAATTTCATCTAAAATTTGATCATTTGTGCTCTTAAGATAAACAATCGTCTCAGTGGATCGAATTGACATGAGAGTAAGAAATTAATAACAGAATTTTAATTTTTTCACTGCAAAATTTTCTTACTTAGATTTTTTGTCTTAATTCTAGTCTAAATATCTGAACATTCTTAAATCAAGAAGCATTTTCTACATAAGCAAAACCTATTGTCTTGTTTTCAGAAATAATATGCCAATATTAAGTGAGTTTTTCCTTCAAACAAGCAAAATAATCTGCCTATGGGGTAAGCAAAATTATCTCATGTCAAAAGGAAAAACAAGATTATTTTGCTTGTTTGAAGGAAAAACTCCCTTAAATAGGCATATATTTTCTGAAAACAAGACAATATGTTTTGCTTATGTAGAAAATGCTTCTTGATTTAAGAATTTTTTGATATTTAGACTAGAAACAAGACAAAAAAATCTAAGTAAGAAAATCACTTTTTTTTGCAATGGAACTAATTGGTTAACCTGTCATTTGATTGTTGTCCATTATTCAGATTTCATGTGATGTCACATCGTTATACAAATCACGGTTGGAGGTTAACAGGTGATTGTGGCAAAAAATGCTACAAAAACGGCTCATATATTAAAAAAAAATACCATCATGAATAAAGAGCCATTAAATTTAGATCCGTATATGCTTTAGATTTATTTTTGCAAATTTTTTTCCTTTGCATCAATGAACCCTATAAGCAATCACATATGTTTCTGTTCAGATAAACGCAGCAGCCGATGAGAAACGTGAAGATTATCACCAAAAGCTCTGGAGTTTTGTCATGCACAGAAATTTGCAGATGATTTCAACATCAACAATGAAAAGATAAATATAAAATTTATCTAAAGATATATATTATATATTATATTGTCTAAAGAATATAAAAGAATATAAAAGATAAGATAAATATTAAGTTTCTGACTTAAACTTCTTAAAAGTCTTGTGTTTCCCATCTTACACGGTTGAGCTTGATGATGATGCAGGGTTTGCCTTCATGATAACCGTAGAAGCGATCACTGATCCCAGAGCATTTCTCCAGTATAGAGCGCTTGAACTGGCAGGAACGTTTGGGGAAGTTCTTCAAACCGCCGCTGTCCTCCTGGATGAAAAACTGATCCGGTTTACACTCATAGTTCTTCTGTGTCTGCACTGTGTCGTTGTAGGCTGCACAAAAGAAGCAACAGGATATCACTTTGTGCAAACGTCTGCTACACAATCATTACAAATCGACAAACATGAGTACTTCTTCAATCCATCTTCCAAAGTGTTTATGTGTTTCAGTTTACAGTGAGCCTATATTAAGTGTCTATATTCAGAGTATTTTTAGATCTGTTGGATACAAGGTGCAAAGTTTATGCTTGACTCTTCATAGAACAAAATTAGCAAGAAGCAGACAGTTACATTTGAAGAGGTCAGATGCAAAAACCTCTAAGTGCCATCTGAAATTTCCATCAAAAATGACAATTTTTCTCAGCCTGCTTTGTTTATGTTGAGATATTTAACTTTAAAGACCAGGAAAAGGACTTATTCTTCGCCATAAAAGTTACTTTACTGAACATACACACAAGAGCCTGATAAAAATGCTCATTTTTTAGAAAAATTTCAGATGGCATGTAGAGGTTTTTGCATGTAAACTCTTCATTTATTAACCGCTAGATTTCCAGAAGTTAAATACAGTAGCTTTAATTAAATGCATAACGTCTATATTTACTGCATAATACATACAGCATTAGGGCTGTTAAAAAACTCACGTGAGAGAAAGTTATTGAGGGCCTGCACATATCTTTCCCAGGTCTCCGTGTACTCAGTGGTATAAGCGATCTCCAGCTGCTCTCCCTTAGGTCTGATCATCATCCCTGCAAAACATCAAATAAACATTAAAGAGGAGAGAAAGAAACAGGCAGCGGCTGTGAGTGTCGGCTTGCTTGCATTTATTATATTTTTGAAAATCAGAGAGGTTAATGAATGGCCCAAATAGTGAACGGTCAGTTAATTGCAATTTATAGATGGCAAAAGGTGTCCGGAAACAGGTTATTGTGGTTATAATTAACATAATGATCAAGTGGAACACATATTATATACATGTAGACATGGATGAGCAGGTGTGTGTGTGTGGGTGTGTGTGTGTGTGTGTGTTACCTGGAGTTGAAAGTCTATCCTGGTATGTTGGCCTGTGGTCATCGAGGGTCTGCAGCATTACGTACATGGTAAGAGAAAATAATCCAGCCAAGAATATGTAGAATGCCAGATAAAACAGCAGAATCAGACCTGCAAAAATACACACATTCAAATAAACAAACTTCAAAAGCAAACAATAAAAAAGATCTTGGAAACTAAATGCAAAATATAAAATGTCTCTGAAACACTGGTCAAACTTATCACTGAAATATATACATATCTTACTTGACTGCTGGCTCTATTATTATTTTTATATGATAATAATTTACTATTATTATTATTATTATTATTATTATTATTATTATACTTACAATTTACAGATTACAACTTAACTATCATACTAAACCAAAATAACCCATATTTTACATACCACTGAGCAGTTTTGACAGATACAGTAGCTTTTTAGAAATTATTACTCCCACTGTCACCAACTACAGGCCAAGTGGAACAGCATTTTTGAAATAGATAAAACATTAATCCAAACCCAAAACATTAATATTAGTAACATGTAGTAGAGGTCATACATTTGATTCAGTACTATAGTTATTATAGTTATATATACTATACAATATATAATATATAATACTATATATATATATATATATATATATATATATATATATAGGTATAATATACTATGTTATTATATTATTATATTAATTATATTATTATATTATTATATTAATTATATTTAATACTATAGAAACAGGGTATAGTTTTATGATTGCAAGTTTGTGGCAAAGACTCAAAACAGAAAAATGCCATGTGCACAATATGTTGTAATAGGTCCCATCTTCTAAATAAAGGAGCCAATCGCAAGCTGTTAAAGTCAGTCTAAAATATGATTTTATTTAATGTTATTTGAGCATAAGAGGCATTATTTTTAGGGCAGAATTATCTTTTTTTTTTATATATATATATTTCTGTGTATAATAAAACTGAGTTGGTCTTGTATGACCGACTGCACACTGAGATGTTACACATGTGGCTGCTGAATGAACAGACTTTCCTTTAATTGGAGTTTGTCAGCTTCCCAAGTCAGTTTGGCTAATCTTCAATAAATTGCATGTATTCTATCAGTGCTGCATAAACTTGGTTTGCAACATCAACTACTGGACACTTGTTAATCAGAGTTCAAGTGCATAACCTAGGCGTCAACATATCGCTAAAGCTAGATTTTTGCCCCCTTTTATTTATTTATTTATTTATTTATTTATTTATTTTATGTTACATGAATGTACAAGCATGTACGTTTATCAACTTGCATTCTGTTGGTTTATTATAGGTGCATATATTAATGTGTTGTGTTCTCACATTAAATTAACCTCACGTTTTAAATGTGTAGTCCATGAATGGCAAATAATTAAAACACCCTTAAAGGGACAGTTCACCCCCCCCAAAAAAAATTATTAATTCTCCTTTCATTCACTTCCCCTTCACTTGTTCCATGCCTGTCTGACTGAACACAAAAGGAGTTTTTTTGAATAAAAGATGTAAACCTGTAATCATTGACTTCCAATGTTCATGTTTGAGTGAACAATCCCTTTGAAAAGAAAATGGCACTTATTTAAGCTGCATTTTTAATTTGAATGCGATAAGGTTTTAACAGCGTACTATTAGAAGGGCTACTTTTTACTCATACCTTGAGTTGATGATGATCTACTTATCTATTTTTTTTTTTTGGCAAGTAATGGTAGTTTTGCTTGAGTTGTTTCAGTACTCTTTCCATCTGACAACCAAACTCCAAAGAATCAAATCCGCATAGCAGTCTATAGGCATCTTGCATAATCTTTTCAAACAATTCCTTTTTATTCCTTAAACGTTGTGTGTGTTTGACCTGTACTGACTCAATGAACGAAATATTTTTTATTCCTACACACAAAAGTAATTAATAGTATATAATATAATAAGATAAAAAATTGGTAGTTTTTGTTAGACATGCAGAATATGCTGACCATTTAATAAGTAAGTAATGTGTATTTATATAGCACATTTATCATGTATGGCCATACATCCAAAGCACTTCACAATCATGAGAGGGGGGTTTCCACTCCACCACCAGTGTGCAGCATCCACTTGGATGATGCGACAGCAGACACGGGACAACGGCACCAGTGTGTTCACCACACACCAGCTATTGGTGGAGTGAGAGACAATGATAGAGCCAATTCAGTGGATGGGGATGATTGGGAGGCCATGATGGGTGAGGGTCGATGGAGGGAATCATGTGATTGTTCTGTACTGTAAAAAATGCTGGGTTCCACACAATCGATTTATGTTTGGACAGCATGAAGGGATTAAGTTAATTTATTAGATTTTTCAGATTAAAGTAGTAGATTTATTGTTGTTTCAGCTCAATTTAAATAAGTGGTTTAAACAAACAGCAAATGTCATTTTTTGAGCGTATACTTCTACTGATGTAACTTGGAAAAGAGACAAGACTAGTAGCCTAATCCTCTTAACTTTTTACCACAGCACCCAATCTCCTCCACTCATTCATATATTTATACACACATTCACTTGCGTGCATTCACACTTTTACGCACACATTTCCCTTACAGGAAGTCCGGTAATCCTGCCTGGTAAATGTCTGCTCTGTGACAACTGAATTAGAGCGGGGCAGGTGTGGGTTAAGAGGGGTGAAAGGTGGAGTGATGATGACAGAAGGAGGAGAGGAGG
This sequence comes from Danio aesculapii, assembly GCF_903798145.1. Classification (NCBI taxonomy): domain Eukaryota; kingdom Metazoa; phylum Chordata; class Actinopteri; order Cypriniformes; family Danionidae; genus Danio; species Danio aesculapii. Next base: position 45,740,750 of record NC_079439.1, on the reverse strand, counting down.
CCAGATTAAATCACAAGAGGGATTTTCAGAGAATACATGCTTTAAAACAGCAGCGTAGCTTTATGTCTCTGAAAGCATTCATTCAAACACTGCTGACTTAAGTATTCATCATACTCTTGATTATTACTGTATGTGGACACAATTGTGTGGAATAGATTTACAGGTGCTTGGCCTGACATATTTGATAGGGAGAAAGACAGAGTGATGTTTCATCATGAGATATGTAATGTCAACGCTTCAGTGTGGTTTAGATTATTGGGAATTGTTTTTGATGTCTTTGCTGATGTTAATAAAAGAGGAAGTCATTTATAATTAATTAGAGTATTGTTTATGAGACATCAATTTTGAATGGTGGGTAATATCCAGAATATATATATATATATATATATATATATATATATATATATATATATATATATATATATATATATATATATATATATATATATATATAATTAATCTATTTATTTTTTCTCAGACAAACATACCTAGTTACAGCATGGGAAGTTGTAGTAAGATTTTAAACTGCTTATATACTGTGCTTGCTGTTGAAGTTGAACAGTTGAAGTCATAATTGATAGCCCTTCTTTGATTTTATTTCTTTTTTAAATATTTCCCAAATTATGTTTAATAGAGCAAGGAAATTTTCACAGTATATCTGATAATATTTTTTCTTCTGGAAAAGGTCTTATTTTTTTTTATTTCGACTAGAATAAAAACTTTTTTTAAAACTTTTTAAACACCATTTTAAGGACAAAATTATTAGCCCCTTTAGGCAAATTTTTATTTGATATTCTACAGAACAAACCATCGTTATACAATAACTTGCCTAATTAGATAAAAAATAAACAGGGGGGCTAATAATTCTGACTTCAACTGTACATATAAAATACATATACATATAAATAACATGTATTTAAATTGTTTGTTTTACTTTATTGTTACTTAATTTTCTTTGGCTCAATCAACAAAACAAATAAATGATGACATATGACAGAATAAATGGCCATTTTGATTGTGTTTTACAGTTTTTTTACAGTATTTTGCTTCATTTTAGGCAGTCCCGGATAATAGAAAATATTGTGATATAGTGTTGCATGCATTCAGTCATTCATTTTCCTTTAGCTTAGTCCATAATTTATCAGGGTTCGTCACAGCGGAATGAACCACCAACTATTCCAGCATATGTTTTACGCAGCAGATGTCCTTCCAGCCACAACCCAGTACCAGGAAACACCCATACACTCACATTCACACCCATTCACTCTCATATTAATTCACTACAGTCAATTTAGTTTATCCAATTCACCTATACTGCATGTCTTGGGACTGTGTGGGGGTCTTAGGGGACAGTGCTAACCACTGAGCCACTGTGCTGCCTGATATAGCTTTCCATTATAAATTATATCATTTTATCTTTTTTAATATACAGTATTGTACTGTATGTTACTGTAGTACAGTACTGATTTAAAAAAAATGATTGAATAACAATTATACTACCATTCAAATATACGTGTAAGTTACTGGTTTTCGCCATTTTAATATATATTAAAAATGGTTTAAAGTTTAATTTTAAATATTAACTAAAATATTTAATACTAATCATATACACCACGGTTTCGTCAAGTCTTCACTGTTTTACTGCATTCTGATTCCTTTCATTCAGGCCTTGGTTATAAGAAACATTGTGAAACATGAGTACAATTTAAAAACTTTACTATTTGAATATAAAATGATTTCCAAAGGACTATGCGACACTGAAATGACCTCTAAAAATTCAGCTTTGAATTACAGGGATGAATTACGTTGTACAAAATAAATGCTGATTTGATGATCAAGAACAGAGATGCCCAAAGTAGCTCCCTATCTGAAAAGAAAGGGAGAATGATAGGGAGGTGGTTGGGGCGAATGCCTTTGACAGATTGCTGATCTACAAAAAAACAAAATACAAAAAAAAAAAAAAAAAAAAAAAAAAAACTGAAATTAAATGATTCAATTAAATATTGTAAATGAATCAGACTTTACTGTCAGCAAACTGCAAGCACATCAAAGTAAGTACCGTTTTCTAGTTGTTTTTTAAATATTAACAAATAAATTAGAAAATTACCCATGGCAAATTTGATATACATGGTTTGGTATATATTTGGCCCACAACCAAGTTTACTTTTGTCCCTTTATAGAAAAAAGTTTCTGTAACCCTGATCAAGAAACATTTCTTAAATTATTTTTGTGAAATTTTATATTTTTTCAACTTTGTAATTAAATAGTCCAAATGAAAAGAGCAGATTTAATATATATATCCAGGACATCCAGGATTTCCTTAGAAAATGTTACTATTATATATATATATATATACACAACAAAAACATTGCATGACAGTGTATAGCACATTGCAGGACAAAAACACTTCCTAAAATTGCTTAATTATTTGAATAACCTCATCTATTTGCCTTCATAATAAGAATGTACTGTACTTCCCCAGCATAATCAATAATGCATGCTTTTGGACAGATCAGGCTCTGGCGTTTCCATAGGGAAAGCCGCGGTGTGTATGTTCTGTAGGTGTACATTTACACTTTATATGATGGCCATACTATATATGTGTGCTGTAAGCTCTGGTGGACAGCAGGATCAGAGCTCATTAAGCTATACAGGACACCTGAGCTTCAGGCCGCAGTGTGGCCTGTGGGGACAGTTGATCAGGTTGCCCTGGGCTGAGGGAGGAGGACACCGGATCTCCACAGATAGCAGCAGGGCACTGTGAGGTTACTCTACAGGCTAGAGTTACACACACCACGGAGTGTGCTCATACACCTGCAGATAGAGTAAAAAATATGCAGTGGATGAGTAAAAGAGACTAAAGGGGAGGTAAAAATGTTGCCACAAAAGATAACTCTCCCAAAAATGAAAATGTATGCACCTGCAAGTTGTTCCAAACCCCGATGAGATAATATTTTCTGTTGAACCCAATATGAAATGGGTCTTAAGGGGATAGTTCACACACAAAAAAGTACAATTCCTGTCATCATTTACTCACTGTTCACTTGTTAAAAATCTATCTGAGTTTCTTTATTCTGGAAAAAGAAATACAATGGAAGTCGTTTCCAACATTTTTCAAAATATCTTCTTTTGTTGGTGTCGCAGTGGTGCAGTGGGTAGCGCTATCACCTTACAGCTAGTAGGTTGCTGGTTTGAGCCCCGGCTGGGTCAGATGGCATCTGTGTGGAGTTTGCATGTTCTCCCCATGCTGGTATGAGTTTCCTCGGGGTGCTCCGGTTTCCCCACAGTCCAAAGACATGCAGTATAGGTGAATTGGGTAAGCTAAATTGTCCCTAGCATATGTGTGTGAATGAGTGTGTATGGGTGGTTCCCAGTCTTATATAGAGTATATACAGTAGATGCCTCATTAGATGTTATTAAATCTCAGCATGGCTGTGTAATGTTGTGGCATTTTGAAACACATCTTGCTCTTTAAGGCCAGGTAGAGACTCAATAGCTGCATTTCCACTGTAGGGCCAGTGCGCGCCAGGGCTTTTATTGGGCCAGGCCGAGCCAATTGCCCGGGAGGTTGAGCAGTGAGGCCGAAATCATGTCTAGTTTCCACTGTCGGGCTAGTAGCTTGCAGCGCATCATGCAAACCCCGCCCCAGAACGTCAAACGTCATACAACCCGCCCAGTTCAGCGAAACAAACAAAATGACATGATGGCTGTGAATGCATGCATTGTTCAACAGCTCGGGGAAAGATCATTCTGAAAGTGGTTTTAATGGTTCACTAAAAGGGTATTTATTCCATTAATGCTTTGACAAAGAAACTTGAACATCTATGAAACCTTTTCTTTCCACTTTCCATTCATTCATTCAAAATGTTTCTTTAGATCATGAAAATATTCTTAACACTGGAGAAATGGTTATTCGGGGAACCCAAAGAGATTTTTCCACCATATCCCATATGACGCTGAGTGCCGCTTTTTTTATTTAAACCTATTTAAACCAGGAACAATATTGATAATGAACATTTAAAACGTTTAACCCTTTAACTGCCTGCTCTATCAAATGGCTGAGCATATTTTGACTGTTTTAAATAATGACAGTTAAAGTAATTTAAAGAATGACTGTTTAAAATAATGGTTTACACACACAGCTTTGCTGGTTTACAAAAAAAAAAAAACAAGAAAATGTGTTAAATGAGAAACTGAAATATTTTATGGCATACTTAAAAAAATAAAGATGATTTAGTATTAAAAAATTTTTTATTTTGGTTATGTTTTTTTAAATAAATTTGTGTTACACTTCATGTTTTTAGATTTTTCACAGTATATGTATTAATTCCATAAACCTACCATTTGGTAGTGGTTGATAATTAAGAAATTATGGCATGTGTTGAAAAAAATGCATTGATAGTGTTAACTAGTGACATTAGGAGTTAAAAAATACAATCTAAAAATGTTGTTCTTGGTGGCACAGATTTATTGAGAATAGGAAAATTCGCATGTATAACTACATAACAAAACAGAATCCAACTTGTTGGAATCACTTTTAGAATCATAAATTTTTTTAAATTATTCATTCTATTTAATAATTTGAATAATATGATTCTGTTCATCAAGGCGGCATTTACTAAATGTAAAAAAAACAAATGGTTAAATTGTTAAAAACTCATTTATTAAATTTTTTTGTTACTTATTGTATGTAGTTTCACATGAAATTATTACTTCAGTCATTATTGCTTTTATTACTATTACTATTAATAAGAATATTATTATAATAATTAATAATAACAATAATGACAATTACCATTAATATTAGAGTGATTTGTGAAGGATCATATGACTCTGAAGACTGGATTAATGAAGCTGAAAATTCATCATTAAAATCACTAGAATAATTTATGAATTATGAATAACGAACTACCTTTGAACAGTTTTTTTATTGTGCAATACATTTCACAATTTTACAGTGTGTACGGTATTTTTGATTAAATAAATGCAGCCTTGGTGACCAGGAGAAGCTTATTTTAAAACATTTAAAAATCCTACTGAGCCCAAACTTTTGAACAGTGGTGTGTATATATACTATGCAATGGTTAGTTGCAGTCTTTGATGCTGATTGGTCAATTGCTGTGTTTATTAACAATAAGGCACAGCTACGACTGCCTCATCCAGCGATTCTCTTTAAACAATTCTATTTCCATTCTATGGACTATGCATTTCTTCAAAACAAACTGTTTTATATCTGCATAAGGAAGTATGACTGACCACGTTTTGACCACATTTTGAGGCCCTTCTAAAAAACTCTTCTAATGCAATTATAACATTAATGTGCATAGGTGTGTGTAAAAACTTGCAGTTCTGAACTAAAGGTTTTCTGTTTTAGGAAGGGGGCGACGCAGTGGCGCAGTAGGTAGTGCTGTCGCCTCACAGCAAGAAGGTCGCTGGTTCGAGCCTCAGCTGGATCCTTTGGCATTTCCGTGTGGAGTTTGCATGTTCTCCCTGCGTTCGTGTGGGTTTCCCCACAGTCCAAACACATGCAGTACAGGTGAATTGGGTAGGCTAAATTGTCCGTAGTGTATGAGTGTGAATGAGTGTGTGTGTGTGGATGTTTCCCAGAGATGGGTTGTGGCTGGAAGGGCATCCGCTGCATAAAAACGTGCTAGATAAGTTGGCGGTTCATTCCGCTGTGGCAACCCCGGATTAATAAAGCGACTAAGATGAAAAGAAAATGAATGAATGAATATTTTAGGAATGATAGGTTATTTTAATCAGTTTGCAATGTTTAATCACATTAACAACTAACACTGTCATAAACCATTTTTAACTAAAAGATGGAAAATGAACCTTTACACTAGAACATTCTACTGCTGATTACTGTCACTGTCAGGAAGTATTATTATTTAATATTAATATTTAAAAATAATTAAAAATTAATATTTTTTTGTATTTAATACTTCTATAGCATGGAGTAATTTTATTAAAGCAATACTGTTCTATGGGATTCAATATTGTGAATACTGTAAGTCACAGCTGAAGGCATTTTCTGGCATCTCTTGTACCATATTGCTTACATATTTGTCATTATCAATTTATAGCCATGACCTTTGGTGTACAGTAAATGAGAAATGCCAACAAAGCCCAAATAATCAAACCATTAAGCGCCACGTAATCTCACAGCAGGCGAGCCTCAAATAACCACCATCTCTGTCAGGATACCAAGTACCTGTATTACTTGCTGCACTTGGTTATAGGGTTAAAATGTGGTACATCCTCATTAGCTGTGCTGGACATCCTCACGTTCTCTGTATCTGTGTGTGCGCGTGTGTTCGGGTGAGAGTGATACACTATCAGTGCTCTTCTGTTTCTTTATCTGTCTCTCACCATGATGAAAGTCAGCCTCTCTCTTTCAACCCTCTAATCTGCACAGAGACTGAAAGAGAGGAACAGAATGTGCTGCTGTGATCTGTTATTTGCATGTTCACCTCCATTAATACAGACATGAAGCCCGTCTCTTTAGATCTCTTTCAGTTCAGAAATCCACCAAACCTGCCGGACCACCATACTATCAAACACTTCAGAGAAACACACACACATGCACACACAGCTTTGATGCAGACAAAGACAGCGCTCACTCCACTATTACTTCCCAATATCAATTTCCTGTTCTGTCGGTAAATTTGTAATGAATGCACATAAATTGAATGTCAAATTTCTTGTTAGAGTTAAAGTTAGAGTCTTTATTTCTTGCAAAGACTCTGGGTGTTTGGTGTTGGACAGAGGGTACTCATGTTGTTTTATAGAGGGATTTATGTTACAGAATTGATTTGTCAACATGTCCGTTTAATTAAAATCAGACATACAGTTGAAGTCAAAATTACCCCCCCCCCTGAATTATTCGCCCCCCTGTTTATTTTTCCCCCAATTTCTGTTTAACGTAGAGAAGATTTCTTCAACACATTTTAAACATAATAGTTTTAATAACTCTTCTCTAATAACTGATTTATTTAATCTTTGTCATGATGACAGTAAATAATATTTGACTAGATAGTTTTCAAGACACTTCTATACAGCTTAAAGTAACATTTAAAGGCTTAACTAGGTTAATTAGGTTAACTAGGCAGGTTAGGGTAATTAGGCAAGTTATTGTATAATGATGGTTTGTTCTGTAGACAGTCGAAAAAAAATAAAGCTTAAAGGGGCTAATAATTTTGTCCTTAAAATGGTTAATAAAAATTAAAAACTGCTTTTATTCTAGGTGAAATAAAACAAATAAGACTTTCTCCAGAAGAAAAAATATTATCAGACATACTGTGAACATTTCATTGCTTTGTTAAACATCATTTGGGAAATATTTATAAAAGAAAAAAAAAAAATCAAAGGGGGGCTAATACTTCTGACTTCAGCTGTAAATAGACTGGTTCATACAGCAATGAAAGTGATGGGGGTGAGGGAGTATGACCCCTGATTCTCTGAAATGACCATAGGTAATGAAAACATAATTGCAGATACCTCTCATGTCTTGAATATAATCTGCCTCCCTCGGGTAGATGTTATAATGTTCCAATTAAATATAGCAAAATATACCTGAATAGGTATAAACATTCTTTGATTGCCTTATTTGAATCCCCTTGATTGTGATGATGGTGTTGCAGGTATTGAACGCACTTATTTCTTTTTGAATTCTACATGTATGTACTGAACTCTACTGTATGTATTCTATTATGTTTCTGTTATGAATTTTGTATTTGGCAGTCCTTATGTTTACAACAAATTTAATTGGGGACAAATCAGAAAACTGAAAGAGGTAGTAACTGTAGACTAAAAACTATTAACTCAATCCATTCATTCATTCATTCATTGTTTTTTGGCTTAGTTCCTGATTATCTGGGGTTGCCACAGTAAAATGAACCTCCAACTATTCCGGCATAAGTTTTATGCAGCAGATGCTCTTCCAGCCACAACACAGTACTGGGAAACATATATACACTCTCGCATTCACACACACACACACACACTCATATACTACGACCAATTTGTTTCATCCAATTTACCTACAGTATTGAGCATGTCTTTGAATTGTGGGGATAACCGGAGCACCCGGAGGAAACCCACGTGAATATGGGGAGAACATATAAACTCCATACAGAAACGCCAACTGGCCCAGCTGAAACTCAAACCAGTGACCTTCTTGCTGTGAGGCAACAGTGCTGCTAAGCACTGAGCCACCGTGTCACCTAACCCAATCCATTTTAACTCTACTCAATGTAACTGAAAGATTATTTTAATGATTATTTACATGAGTGTATTGTCCTAAATTCATTAGGTTACCAATAAACATGGTTTGATCATGTTTCATAATCTTATTAATATTCTCATTTTATTTTTTATTTTTATTTTAGTTTACCTTGTTCTATTTTATTTCATTCTCTAGATTTGTTATAGTATTGCACAGTCCTGTGTTATGTTGTCAGTTTATGTTGTTTGATGTAGCATCTTGGTCCTGGAGGACATTTGTTTAGTTTCACTGTATACTGCACTGTATATTGTTTAAATGACAATAAAAGCCAACTATTGTATTCCACTGCTCTCTGGACTGCTGTATATACTTAGTATATTTGAATTCATTTTAATCTTTGCAATTGTACACGGCAGCCCTGTACACTGCAGTGTTCAAAAAGGAGCTCAATACTTTCAAAAGACTTCAAAGTAATATTAGGGCTTTTACAATTTAATGTGCTAATCAGATTAATTAGTTTTGAGAAAAATAAAAAGTTACACTTTAAGGTAGTTAAAACACTCAGAATGCCCAATTACTACCTCTGTAGTTCATCTTGCAATTAATACAGTTGATTGGTGATAAACGTGATCCAGGAGAACAGCTCACTGTGTGATGAAGCATATAAAATGCAGTAATATGCGCCTAAAATTCAAGATACTGGGCTTAAAATGCCCCTGTATGAGCTTCTCACTCATTTCAAATATTTCTGCTGTTTGTTCAAAGTACTTCTTTAAAATGAGTTAAATCAACACAATTCGTCAACTTAATCGTTTTATATTCAAAATAATTAAGTTAATCAATTTGTGTTGAGACAACATGAAGGAATTGTGTGAAACCCTGCAGGTTTTACAGTGCAACTGACATCTAAACACTGAAAAATGCTGGCCTCCACACAATTCCTTCATGTTGTTCCAACCCAAATTGATTAATTTAACCTTATAGTTTTTGCAAATTTAAGTGGATTGAACAAAAAACAATTAAGTTGTGCCAAGAAACTCGTGTTGTTTTAACTCATTTTAAATATATGTAGTTTGAACAAGCAGCAAAAGTCATTTTTGAATGTGACTCTGTGGTGAACGCTTGACATGTGTGGATTTTCCACAAAGGCACAGTAGGAATAAAAAAAACATTCACACTGAGAAAAAGAAAAGGAAATACTCTGTGAAAGGGAAAACACCAATTGTTTTTGAATTTCAAGTAAATATTTTATGAGATCTTTTCTACGTGGTTAATTTCCAGGAAGCCCCTGGATCTTCTGCAACTGTATGCTTTGGTACAAGCTGTAAAAGTCTCTGGAGGAGTTTGGAGATTGAATTAAGACCTTTGCAAAAGTCATGTTTTACAGCAAGATGGAACACAGGTTTTATTGACTCTCCAAAGGGCTGTGGTGAGATCAGCTTTCAGTGCTTTTATCTGAAGGTAATGACTCCTGTGTGCCTTAACGAGTCCTGAAAGCATCCTGGGATGTGTTTAGTTTTGAGGCACAGCTGTATAAACGTACCTGCAGCTTCCTCCATGCTGCATAGGTCACTATTAAGCCCCAGTAATGAGGATGTACTTTGTTAAAGAATCTAAGCATACACAGGTTCACTTTGGTTTGGGCACAGACAAAAATAGACTAATTAAGGAGTCTTAGAGAGCATGCTGGCTTAACTAGGCAGCTAGTCCTCAGAGCATCACACACACACACACACATACACACACACACACACACATGTGCGTGCGTGCACACAAAGTGAGGTGGCACACACAGAACTCCCTAGAGCAAAATGTGCTGGCATACATTTATTTCTTAAGGCAGTGATCTGGCATTTTTTTCACTCAAACACACAGACTCCCAGAGCATTGACAGCTGAGTTATAGATGCCTGAGGGGCAATTCTGGAGTGCCGTAGATGTTAATGCCATCACACCCTGATTAAAAGACGCATTCGGTTACAGAATTAATCTACGGTCCTTGAATAGGCTGCGTCTCCACATGACAGCTTCACCAAGGCAACCAATGAGCCTATTAGTAAAGGATTACATCTTACACTAATTCACAAAACCCCCTCACACACACACACACACACACACACACACACTTAAAATGGCCCTTGGCTAGATTAAATCATCTCAATGTCACTGTAAAAGACAGAACGCAACAATATGTACTCTGGGCTAAAGTTCTTTTATGCGGCTCTTGTTGTTGGAAAGGTCTCATTCACTACTAAAGGCAGATTATTCATGATGTAGGCACTGTATTAGAAATGATGATTGCATGTTTTGTTTTACTGTTCCTTGAGGTCATTAAATTATAATTCTGTTCACATACAATATATTTGAGGTATTGAAATTAATTTGTTGTGATAAAAATTACCTGCAATGATACAGGTGGCACAATGAGGCTTAGAGTCCAAAAGACTTGGCCTCTCTAGCAAATGTGAAGGTTGCTCAGCTTAACACACAAATTGTGTGTAAAACAATGCAATAAATATAAGTTAAACCGATTTAATACAACATCCAGCCCTTCTGTACGCATATTTGTACGCGAAACAAAACACAAAACAAACAAATATAACATAATGAGCATGGAATTATGAAATTATCAATTCAACGCACAGAGAAAAGTTCAAATGTATGTATGTAACCAACCAAAACAGTTGTTAAATAAATGATAAATAAAAAATCATGCTTTTGATTTTGTTAGCATGACTGTTTTGTTGTTTTAATTCTACTTTACTTGAGCATATATAGTAAGGTTTTAGTTTAGAGCAGATGTTATACTTTTCTTTGCAGATATAATGATTCTACAGAACGCAGTTCGGGAAATACTGACACAAGCCTGTATTTAGGCACAGTGCCTGAGGCGCATTGTGGAGTTGTGCAGTGACTCGACACTGCATTTCTCCACGCTGTTCATTGGCTGAAGAAGCACATTCAACGTTTTATCTGCAAACTCCAGCAAAACCGAGCAATCAGTGATCACAGTTACAGCTGAGATAAATTTGCGCCAGTTGACTGACATAACATCATTCAAATTGTATCGTATAAAGTTTTACAGCTAAAACAGGCGACGAACAGAAACGCATGCGACGCATAGAGCCTGTAACCGGCAACTGGAGTTTCAGCACCGCGGACAGCGATCTTCACTGTAACTTCTCTGCACATACACAGTGAGACTCGATGTACTAACGACTGCGGCTCATCAGCATACATTTAATTTACAAATATGTGAAACTAATTGGCATATGTCCTGTTAGGTAGTCTTACCCCAACTGCTCGCGGTCCTCCCGCAGAACTCGCGGGTCCTCGGGTTCCAGAAGAACTCCTTCCAGCCGTTCTTATCATCCTTGGCCATTTTCCTGGACGGAAGAAATGTGCGCTCACAGAGACAACTCCTCGGGACTAGCACTCTCTTTGAGAGTAATAAAGAGCTATTCAACCCTTAAATATTGCGTGGAAAGGGTTAAAACGGTCTTTTGTGGCTTTACAGAAAGTTTTTTTTATGAAAGATTTTATTAAGACTGATTCCGAAGGCACTCTGCCTAAACCTGAGCACTCAAGCGAGGACTGAGTGAGAGAAGATCTCGATCCCTCTGTAACGCCCGACGCTCTGCTCACCCGCCAGTGCAGTGCGCATTCCGCAGAGAGAGAGAGAGAGAGAGAGAGAGAGAGAGAGAGAGAGAGAGAGAGAGAGAGAGAGAGAGAGACCAGTGCAGCATTAATGTAAAGACACTGCAGCAAAACAAGCTCTGCCTGCTCACCCCCACCCCTAAATACACGACCCTCCTTCTTCAAAACTCAAGTCACTTCTTGACCAATGGCAGCGCTATGCGGCACTCTTAGCCCCGCCCCCAGTAAAACGACAAATCGTAAAGCTTGCCTTGGAAAAAACGTGAATGTGCGTCTGTCAGTACCTCATGCGGCCGCTGTCAAGACAGTCGCGTGCGCGCGCCCTGCACTGAAAAGCCTCTAGTGGGTTTGGGAAAACTCCTCTCAGCATGCTTGGGCTGTTCCGTGCAGACTCCCAGTGGCCCCACATGATCAGATGGATGCACTGTAAAAAACAATCGAAGATCATTTACATTTAACCATTTAGATGCTTTTATCCAAAGTGACATACAAAATAATGACAATCACACATTGATTTTCAAGAAGCATTAAAGCTGTGTTTTATATTTGCCATCTTCCCTTCAAGCATTACAGTTTTAATGCTGGGGTATTAATATGGGTAAATGGTTTGGCTGTTTGCCAGTCGTATTTACACCACCATTGATTTGCTCAAGCTCAATAACTTAATGTCCTAATGTCAAGAACTGAACGACTGAAGGGGTACTTCACTGACATGGCTTTCATTAATACGTTCATTAACTGTTGTTGTTCATGTTGATATTTTATTATTAGCATTTTAGATGATTTTTATTATAAAACAAAATAAATAAATAAATATTTACCCTTTTTGTCAAATGGGAAGTAAAATGAGAATGATCTGCTCTGAGAACATTGCTGTTTAAGGCCATTCCCAGTCCCAATCCAGCTGAGACTGAATATTTATATTGTTTGTATGCGAGTGCACCAAAAATGCAGTATGAGCAAATTCAGAGTATTCAGAAAACAGTATAGAAAAAGAACCTGGATAACCTACGACTTGGTAAGATTTTTAATAGTGCAATGTGCATACTTTATTGTTTCATAAGGCCACAGGGGAGAATTTGTGAATGACATAATGCAACTAATGCTGCTGAACAGGGCGATAAGTAATCACCACTGATAATTGCAAATTGATAATTGTGGGTTATTAATTGTCATTAATATTGTGGATTCATCTGTTTACCTGTGTGCTTTATCCGTAAGATGTGTATTGAATTCAATATTTTAACATTTTAATGCCTTAATACAGGCGACACAGTGGCGCAGTAGGTAGTGCTGTCGCCTCACAGTAAGAAGGTCGCTGAGTCGCTGGTTCAATCATCGGCTCAGTTGGTGTTTCTGTGTGGAGTTTGAATGTTCTCCCTGCGTTTGGGTGGGTTTTCTCCGGGTGCTCCGGTTTCCCCCCACAGTCCAAAGACATGTGGTACAGGTGAATTGGGGAGGCTAAATTGTCCATAGTGTATGAGTGAATGAGTGTGTGTGGATGTTTCCCAGAGATGGGTTATGGCAGGAAGGGCATCTGCTGCATGAAAATGTGCTGGATAAGTTGGCGGTTCATTCTGCTGTGGCGACCCTGGATTGATAAAGGGACTAAGCTGAAAAGAAAATGAATGAATGTCTTAATACATTAAGCAATGTTTGGGACTTGTGGAGCTGCGCATCGATGGATTTGCTCTTTGGTGTTTGGACTTTCAGCAGTGAAAATTAAACCACACTGAACTGAACTAAACTGAACTTGAAAACTGGACTGGCACTGTTTTAATTTACTAGAACTTCTACTGTATGTTAAGCTGCATTGACACAATCTACACTGTAAAAGCACTATAGAAATAAAGATGAATTGAATTAAATAAGAACATGGCAGATGGAATATGTCTGAATATTATTCATACTACCCATACTCATACCACATAGATCAGTTTTAACAGTTTGATGCAAGTTCACATACAAATGCAGTGCATACTCAGTATGCAAACAGACATACTGTACACTGTGACATAATAAACTGTTTAGGGGTTCGAGCTTTCATTTGAGAACACATCTCAATACTATTTACAGCGCTATTTATTTAAATAACTTTTAGTTAAATTTGAGCTATATATTAAACGATAGGATAATTATTATTAAGTAGTATTACAGCACATCTTCAGTTCCATTTGTTGATTTTTATTGTGCACCTTAGAAAGAGTTTGAGTTTACACATTTAATTTGTTAACTGGATAGGCTTGATCACAGTCAAATACAACACTGTTGCCTTAGCAAGCTTTTAAATCACAATGGTACTGATTTATATTGCTCCTTCAGGAATTGAGAATCTAAAGATTTAGCTGGAGAGAAGATTTGTTCGGTTTCATAGAAATGATTCAGTGTTGTAGGGGCTCAAGGCTGCAGAGAAACACAAATACAAAGAGAAACCAGCCTGATCTCACCAGGAAACATGCTTTTTTTTACATATTGGGAGAAAAGTAGCTAATTAGTACAAGTCATATGATTATGAAAAAAATAACATTTTAGTAATATAACGTCGGTTCATGAAAACTGCATAATTTTACAATAGTCTTTTTGGTGCCATAATATATTAAAGGGCCTTAGCTAATATGTACTTACACTGAAATTAATAATTTGTTACAATGTAATTATTGTTTAAACGCATGTTTTTACATTGTACTTATGATTAATTAAATGCATGCATGTATTTACATCTGAAATTAATTTCTGTAATTACATCTTTACACTGTTGGTCCATTCCTTATACCTAAACCTACCCGTATGCCACCTCATGAGCACCAGAAGTGTTCTGCAATACATTATGAACACAGTAAGTACATTGTATTGATATTTTGATGCACATACATAGCAGTTAATCCACTTAATCTAAAGTGATACATTTTTTTAAATTGAGTTTTGCGCAAGTAATTGAAACTAAACTACAACTGACATTTCAGAAACTTTTATAACTACATATAACTACAAGTATAACTACAACTATCTGTAGGCAGGGATACAAAAGATAAACAAATAAAACATGATTTTCTTTGGTCCCACTTTATTTTGATGTTCTGTTTGTTAAATTTAGTTACATTGCATCTACATGCGACTATTTTTCATTAGATTATAAGTAGACTTTTAGGTTGGGGTTGTGGTTAGGGTTAGTGTAAGTTGACATACTTGCAAAGTTCCTTATTGTCAGTTAAATGTCTGTTAAAGAAGCAGTATCAACAGATATTAAGCAAACAGTCTACTAATACTCAAATGGACCATCAAAATAAAGTGTTAGCTTTTTTGTCTAGGTAAGACAAAGAGGTTTCAGTACATTCAGTAATTTTATTTAATATAAATTAATTTAATAACACAAAATCCATTCAAACTCTTAGTCTCATATATATTTTTCTAAATTTGGTGTACAGATCAAATGTTTTAAGTTGTTTATATGTTTGTGGGATGTTGTAATTTGGCAAATTCAGCATCAGCATCATTGCTGAGTCACTTTGATTATCAAGCATAAGTTTTAAGAGAAGAGTTTTTGTACTTTCAGTTCTAAACACATCTACATTTTACAGTGCAGAATTAAGCAGTACCAATTGTCTTAATTAAGTGAAATAAAACTAGTGGAAAGTGGCCAAGCAATCTTTTTATCTTGGTAACTATAGGCTACTTTATTTCCCTGATGCTTAAAACAGTAAACTGTAATCCAGCACTTAAATCTGCCACGCAGCACTCACATTCACTGTAGATCTGTCAATAAATCAGCTGACTGATATTACTTGAAACATCTGTTGAATTAAAAACAGCCAAAACAACGTCTGTATCGAAATTGAAGACAGTAGAGCCAGCAATGCCCTAGAAAGAGAAAACTGCATTTATAACATGGGACATCAGCGTAGAGCAAATCAGTCAACACATTTCTGCAACGATCTGTGTTCGTGCAGCTCCCAACATTCATGATGCTGACATGTGAAACTGGATGCTGAAACAACAAGCCTAGAAGGTCAGGATGAAGAGAGAGTGAATAAATGAATAAAAGCCTTACCACATCAGACTGGGACAGCAGGTATCCAATGTCCAGAGTGGTTTGCGGGACAAGATGACATTAAATCCAAGTTGGTTGCAACAGTTTCTTTCACTTCCTAACACACACACACATGCTTATGGTTTACCATAGGTGTATATACATTATGCATTTTATACTATTAAAAAAACGCTTATTATTTGGCCTTATTGGTTTTGAATTACGAGGACACAAAGAATGTTATCGTAAACCATCTTTATAGTGTACACCAGGGATGCCCAACTCCGTTCCTTGAGATTCTTCCTGCAGAGTTCAGCTGCAACCGTGATCAAAGACACCTGTCTTTAAAGCTGCAGTATAAGTTTGACATCCAGTGGTTGAACTAGGTATTGCACTTCTGTATCAAAACAAATGCAAGCACAGGTTGCCAGATTGAGGAGGATCAACAGAAGCGATCGAGTCTGACTATCGAGCCTAAACACCGATTTAAACTTTTTTATAAATTCAAGCAACGGCACACGATAGAAGGAATATTTTCCATATTATAAGAAGTTTTTGTCCTAACCAACACCTCGAATTAATATATTAGAAACGGCTTTTTTTTCTTGCAGCTAAACAACGGGATAAACTGACAGTTATCAGCTCAAGTACACCTTATATGCTTCATTCAATGTTAAATGCTAATATTTTGAGTTTGAATGCTGTTTTACTAGACATTTATTGCCATACTACTGAAAGCAGCAGCAGATGTTCACCTCAAGGTCTGAGTTCACCTCAGATCTTGAAAATAAAATAAACTGTTTGAAATTGAACTTTAGAACTGTGACTCAGTGCAAGCCAACACATATCAGTGATTCAGCATCTACATTTAATAATGTTAATATGATTTAATATGTTTTAATCAGATTCTAAACCTTAACCATTTCATGAGTGTTTGCATATTCTGTGCTTCTAAATGGCTGTACTTAAATTTCTGTTGTGTTTCGTCTGGTGCAAACACCCAAATTGCTTATCACTGCATATCTCATAACATAGCATGTAGTTAGGACACAGGGTTACAACGTAAACTGCTCTCCTAATGTTTACGCTCGTAATATTTATATTATTTGCTAATTGATAACCACTTCATGTGAAACCCTGAATCTGCATCTCATTTTGGAGACTCCTACTGTCCACCGGAGGTCTTATTTCGGTCATGGGTGCATGCTTTGAGAGCCTTCCTGACTGAATGAATGAAATACGCCTTTTCCGACAAGGTAACCCGGGCTACTGACATATAATTGGCTAACCTGGCAGTGGGAGGGTTAAAAGAACCAAAACAAAGACAGACATTACGGCAGGTAACACACATTTTCAAAAGCAGAATATCTGACTTCAGCATTGTTTTTCAGATAAACAGGTATGTTCACTTGGCATGTTTCTTAAATGTCTGCAAATATATTATGGTATATTTATGCTTTAGAACAGCCAAACACTTACATGCAGCACTGTTAATTACCTTCAGATCATACTAAGTTAGAGTACTAAGTTTGGTTGTATTGATAAAGGTTGGAGCTAAACTCTGAAGCAAGGTAGATCTTCATAAACAGTGTTGAGCACCCTTGGTGTACAAGTCATACCCATGTAAATATACAATTCAATGTTCTCTTAAACAATATAAACAAACACACACACATGCACACACATGTTGGATTTCCATGTTAAATAGGGACTTTCCATGGACATCATAATTCTTTTATTGTACAAATCATATTCTACCCCTTTAACCATTACAAAAATCTCACATAAAAAATTAAAGATCCCATGAAATTAAAATAAAGTTTTTTAGATGTTAGTATCGGTATAGCTAGTTTTTAAGATATCTATAAGCTAGTGTGCTCCAAAACAGTGGAAAATTTGCGTTTATAAACATTTAAAGCTTGTAGTTTATCCCTGTAAATGGAGCAACAATTTTTTCATGTCACCTCATACTTCAGTTTCTCATCAAATCTTGACCAATCAAATGCTCTCTAGTATCTGACATCCCCCTTCAAGACGAGCTCAACCACTCTCACTGGCAGAGCTGAGATAAAACAAAACGCTATTGGATGTTTTTTAAAAAGGGGAGGAGCCAGTCTATGTCCCACCCTCTCTTCGTGCTTTGGTTAAGATTACATCAAACATCGAATAAAATGAATATTTCAAAGCACTTCACAGGATCTTTAAATATGCAAAAACTGCCCCCATATGAAACATTACTATCTGTGAAGGTACATAATGTCTGTAATATCTGAACCACACACAGACGCATGTAATGTTCTGTTCATCATATAAAATTTATTTCATGACGATATCAATGCAAATATAGCACTACAGTGATTTCCAAGGTACACCGTATCTTACCATACCAATATATTATGGCACTCATAATATGGCCACCGTTTATGTAGACACGCAAAGCCGACAGTTTCTGTAAACTAGTTTACCCAATAATACTTAAGTTACCCTTTTCATCTTAATAAATTGCCACTAGATGATTATTTAGTATATCTGAAGTACAAACTGGGCACAATTTATATAGACTGGGACGCAGCCCAACCTCGAACTGAATGTTTAAGGGAATCCGTCAAGAACTCCCAGCATGCATTGCACCAGCCCTCGTCTACTGTGGTCCTCCATACTGTTGATAAAGACTGTATCTCGAATGGCCACCTGGGTGGTGCAGTGAAAAACCCTGGTGTACTAGTGACAGCGTGTCAAACCCCTGACAACCTCACTGCAACGCTGGCGTAACGTTTACAGTAGTGCTGCCCGAGTGAGAACTGTACAGGTTGGTGCTGCTAACTATTTGGAAAAAAAAAAATAACAACAACTTTTAAATACAACCACAACAACAACTGAGAAACATTCAATTGCCAATAATTACAAAAGGATCCGCTCCTCAAAAATCCATCGCTTGATATACAAAATTAAAAAATGAACTCATAAAGCACTCAAAGGAAATGAAATAAAAGCAGTGAGGGATGTGTACGCAACAATAGTAGTTCAAGATAGCAGCAAAAGTAGTTCAAAAATATCCAACTGATATTCCAACGAGCCGGGTGGAGTGTGTTTGTGAGGGTATGAGTGTGATCAGACTTAAGTTGCTTAAAGGGACTTGCATGACACTAGATGGGAAAGAAACACTGGTGTGTGTTTGTTTGAGTGTGTGTGTGCCTTTAGTAGAGAGGGCTCGCATTTCAGCGGTCCATTCAGTACAGTGTGTAGACAGGTAGCCACAGATAAAACTACTAAATTTCTTATAAAACAATTAAACACCTTGTACTTTTATACATTATATGCTACAATATATTTATTGATTACAAGTATGAAAGTGGAAATAATTGCTACATAATCAATACAGTTGTACATATTTATTTTACAGATTTTAACACTTGTGTGTGTGTGTTGTTTTTATTTTTGTCCTCGTTTAATCTCAATGTCTTGTGGTTCGCTTTCGTTTGTGCGGAAAGTTTTAGCATCGTTCTGAGGAGTGCTGCTATTGGTTCGTTTTTTCCTGGTGTGTGCGTTTGTGTAAATGCATGTGTGCATGAGCGCTGGACAATGTTGCAAAGTTTGTTTGTTTTTTGTTGACATTTCTATGACTGGACTTTTCTTATTAATTACCATGGCAACACCATTTGATTGACACTTGAGACTTTGCTGCCAAAAGGACTGCAAAATACAGTTGGACATAACCCCAGAAATGCTCAGATTCAATGTAAACAGATGCGTAAGTATGGAACCCTCATGTTAATGCAGCTCATGCATTGGTCCCTCTCTGTCTTTCCAATGATTATATTTGTAATGACGCTCATTCTGTAATCTTATTGGTCACTATTTTCATCAGTTGGGTGCTACACATTTAGTTTGAACATAGAGCTGCACGATTCCAGATAAATTGAGAAATACATTTTGCTTTTTGAGGGTCACATTTTTCCAATTATTCTGAAATATAATTTTAAACAAAAATAACATGTACAAATGGTTCTGCAGGAAAAAAAATGATGCAGGCTTTTTTTAATTGAGTGAAGGATTCAATGGGCCCTATCATACACCCAGTGCAATTAGGCGCAAGATGTGTTTGGCGCGATTTGTTGCTATTTTCAGACCAGCGCAACTTTCACATTTTGCGCCACGTTGTTTTAATAGCAAATCCATTTGCCCCACTTTGTGGACTCATAAGCATGTTGGTCTATAATAGAGGTGTGTTAAGGCGCATTGTTGGTGCGTTGCTATTTTGAGGAACTAAAATAGACCGGACCATTGATCAACTGAAAGCAGGTCTAAATCTAGCGCAGAACACATTAGTTATGCGCCTATGTGGGTCAAATGCTTAAACATTGCTTAATACACACAGGATGTACAGCAACACACAAATATCTTCCCATATGAAAACATAAAGGATTAAAATGTAACAAAAATTATTATTTTCTACATAAATATAAAAACCACTGCCTATATTCCTCATCTAGGAGGGCTTTTTCAGCTTATTCATGACCACTTGCATTTGTATAATGTTGTTATTATTATTAGCAGTGTTATTTATTATATGCTGGAAATTAGAACTGAATTTAGAAATAGTTTTGAAACAAATCTTTGCGCTTAACGAACAAAATTAAATATGTAGGCTGATTGATGTCTTCAGTGGAGTGTCTAACACCATTTCCTTTTCCACAAAAGTAAAGGAGTAAACAGTAAAACTAAAGTAAAGAGAAAGTACTTTATCCTCGTTCTGCAGATGGTCTGTTTAACTGTTTTCTCACTAGTAAAGCATTCAGTTTTCCACTTACAAAGTCCGTCATGTAAAAAGCAAATGCACCACGGTGCGACGCAACTGACTCTTAAAAAGAATGTGAGATGAGACTCTGATTGGTTTAATGCACGTTATGCTCAAAACACACCCATAACCCATTATGAGAATAAGCTCAACCCTGTTAGACCATGCGCTGTGGCCCCAGAGCGTATTCGGACACGCCCTTAATGATTTTGCGCCATGCACTTTAGACTTTGCGCCTAGATCGTTAAAATAGAGCCCTATTACTCAATCAAATAGTCTTTAGAAATTATATTTTTACTCAGTTTTATTACTGTAGACATCAGTCATTGTTTATATCTGAACTTTATGCTATTATCCCAGTACTTCTGTTAAATTTAAGTTAAATTTTGTAACACAAAAATCTCAACACAGCTCTGAATGTCTGCTGTGATCATACTTGTTTAAAGTTCATTTAGAAAATGATTGTTTGGATGCTTCAACTGAGATTGTGATTTCCACACAATTAATCGTGCAGCTCTATTTACCCTTGATTAAAAATGCGATACGGATCTATCCAAGCTTTTTCCATCCTGGATTTGTATTTGACTGGACCTAGCGATCAGTGTCCTGATTTAACAAATATTGCTTCAAAAGTCACATAACTTCTGCTGAACTGCTTTTCTTCTGCTCCCCAGACACGCAGACACACACGTGTCGCCACACTCAGCAAATTGGCACTCAATCAATAGGCAGTAATTAGACTTCAAATGGATCTCTTCTACAAACTACGACAGTACCACACACTCCTCCATCATGTGTCTGGCCGTGTAAGTGAAGGTTGGACTTTTATGTGTGTACATGTCAGATTTTGTGTTTTATTGACTCGTTGTCTCCGCTCTGCATCCAACCTCACAAACCTCTAAAAGATACATCTACAAAGTTCACCATGACACACACACACACCACGCACATACCCAACCACGCACACACGCACGCACTCACACTTACACACACACACTCTCTCTCTCTCTTCTGGAAAGTAAAAAAAAAATCGTCAGTCTAATAGATGCCCAGGAAACAGCAGCATAACGGAGTGAATCTGGTCAGTAAAAACGCACAAGCCAAAGTCACAGAGAGTTTATGATATGAAGAAAAAGCCCCGCTATGATCTTTCAGCATCTCTTCAATCTTCACACATCGAGTTATGATCAATTCTGTGATCCATAGAGAGAAAAAAGCATGTCTATTCTCCTCACTAATGTCACGATGCTCCAAAGGTTTCCAGTGTGTTTCAAAAAGGTTGTAAACTCAGCAGCAGAGGTTATATTCGCAGCAGGTCAGGAAGAGTTCAGACTCAGACGGCTCTCCAGTGTGTGTGTGTGTGTGTGTCTGTGTTCAGCTGCTGCTTTTATATGGCACATAAACACTGTGTGGACATTTCCTCCCGCTTCTACGGAGAGATTTTGTCTATATCATGCTATTCTCTCAGCAAAACGCTCCCGCTTTGTCTTTCCAGTCTTACTTAATCTCTTCACTCAAAGGCCACTTCTCTTATTCCCCCCCAAAACTCCCATTTTGTCTTTCCCATGCAATAAAAAAGAAAGAAAAAGAAAAGCTTTCTGTCTTTCTCAGATATGTCTTTTTCACTCCCTACCCTCTGTTTCGCTCTCTGTGCCTCGGTCAGATGGCCGTGTCCCACACCACAGCCTGTGGCCTCTGGCAGGGCGGCGTTCCTGTCTTGCGGGGCTCTGGCGTCCTCCTCCAGCTGGGTAAAATAGGCATACTGTCCTGCTTACATAAGCTCTTATCAGGCCGGCGATGAGCCTTAATCTCCTTACATAGGCAGCGCTTTCGTTCAATCACTTCCAAGAGTTTGCCGTCACGCTGGGTTGGGACTGTGGAGGAGCCGGCTGAGCCCCCACTTATGGGCACCTGTGCCTGCGCTGCCAGCTGAGCCAACTGCTGGAACTGGAGCTGGACTGCTGCTGGTGCTGGTACTGCTGCTGCCGGCTCAGAGACGGACTGCACGGGGCCTGAGACTGAACCTGCGACAGAGCGTGGATCTATAGGGAGACATTATAGAGGAAAGGAAAGAGAAAAAGAGATTTTAGAGGTGACTGGTGATTGTTTGCTTTACAATAAGCTACACTTAAAGAAATACACTACCTTTTACAGTGGTGCACCTGACAGATCTGAAAATGTTGACCTTTTTGCCTCCAAAACATGATTTCACATAATGATTGCTTTGAGCACAACAACTGAAGATGAAGAGAGTCATACTTGTTAAAAGTTGAACTATAAAGTTTGGAATGTCCACATTTTGCAGCAATGAAAACACCACATCTTTCTGGAACAGTATATTTCCTGAGAACTAGAACATTGACAACCCTATGAGGACTTGAAGTGAAGTTGTCAACCATCCAAGAACTTTGAGGACAACAAACACTTAATATATAAATACAAGTCGTTAAACATGTATTATACACATAGACATCGCCTTTTTGAAAGGACGCTATAGACCATTTCAATGTGGTTAAGTCATTGGCCCATGAGCATTTCCTGCTTGTTATCAAACTATTTCATAACTGTAACATTATTTATCAATATGTGGCTCTTTTTAGATTCTTGGAAGCTATAAAATTTCAAAAAGTAAACAGGAAATACATTGGGACCATATTTTGGTTAAATCCCTCAAAATGGTGTATACTATATACAGTTACTGCCTAAACACAACTCCTTAACTTTTCTAATTTAGACTGTAATGTAATGATGTGCACCGTTTGTAAAGGTGCTTTGCAACGATAATTGTTGTGAAAAGCATTATCCAAATAAACTTGGACTGAATTGAACAGTGACAAGAGCCTAGCTTGGAAAATGTCTTACACTAATTCTCCTTATGATTGGTCTCTGGTTGTACAATTATGTACAGTAGGCATGGGCCAGTTTAAGATCCTTATGGTTTGATAACCTTGGATAAAAGAATCAGTTTAACAGTTTCACGATATTATACTACTCTAAAGTAAGTTCTTTTTAAATGTCTGGGTAAAAAAAAAACACACCTTTTTCCCATTGAACACGATCTTGCACTGTTCAGGTCCATTGCATGCTTACATGCACTGTAGGGTAAACAAGCTATTTGCTTTTCAAAATATTTTCTGAATGTGTGCTGACAGAGCTTTTGATGCGGATGGTGCTTTGCTACTGTTGCTCTAAATAATAAGTAAATAAAATAATATTGACAACATGTGAAAACAAAAATACATATACGCAGAAAGGTATAATAGAAAAATTTTTAGAGGTTTTTAAAACGTGAGTTTTCCAAACCATGGTAAACCTTGAAAACTGGTTATCGTCCATGTCTAATGGACAACTAAAAATTAAGGACAATTAAAACAACAACAACTGGAGCATCCTTAATATGCCAATATTCTACCACTGTGTCGCCACATTGTACAATATGGATCCTAATAAGGGACTCTTTAGGTACAAAACATACCTTTTAAAAAGGTACTGCCCTTGTACAGCCTTTGTACTTTATATCTGAGAGTGTAAACTGGGTTGGGCTGGTTAGCATGGTAGATGGTGTAACTACA